>NW_019154124.1:11250620-11274319 GCF_002288905.1 Enhydra lutris kenyoni | reverse complement strand
TGTGTGTACATCACAAGCACATAGACAAATTCAAGTAGGCCCTGTGAATAGGCTAAATACTTCAGTGGGTTTTTCTGCCTTCAACAAAGTATGACGATGCAGGCAGTCTTGGTGGTTCAGTTGTTAAGCGCGCTTGCTGCCTTCAGCTCAGGTCAGGGTCCCAGGGTTTTGGGATTGAGTCCCACACAGGCTCTCTGCTCAGTGGAGAGCCTGCTGTGTGTACATCACAAGCACATAGACAAATTCAAGTAGGCCCTGTGAATAGGCTAAATACTTCAGTGGGTTTTTCTGCCTTCAACAAAGTATGACGATGCAGGCAGTCTTGGTGGTTCAGTTGTTAAGCGCGCTTGCTGCCTTCAGCTCAGGTCAGGGTCCCAGGGTTTTGGGATTGAGTCCCACACAGGCTCTCTGCTCAGTGGAGAGCCTGCTTCTCCCTCTCCCACTCCCCCTGCTTGTATTCCCTCTCTTCTTGTCTTTCTCTCTCTGTCAAATAAATAAATAAAATCTTAAAAAAAAAAACCAACAACGAAAAAAAACCCACCAAAGTATGATGTTACAATTGGCTCCTAATAAAATAAAAAAAGGAGACAAACTTAGTTCTAATCTATGGAAATTCTGGCATTGACTTTAACAATATAGGTTTTGATATCTTTGTAATGGATATTGGGAATATTACTCTTTATCTTTTTTTTTTTTTGGTAGTAAAAAGCTTTATACTACATTAATGTGCATTAAAGAGAAGAATACATTTGCTAGAAGAAAGGTACGAGATAGCACAATTATTTTTAGCTGCTACTGGTATCATTACTAATGAGAAACTTGGAAGGAACAAGGGAGGCATCACTATAGCAGTGGGTTTTTTGAGAAGAGAATTAGGTCTACTGAATATTTCAAATTATTGGTCCATTGAATCATGATTGAGTAGTGCTAAAATTTCATTTCCTTTGTGGTGTCTTCACATGGGCTTTTTTATTAGAACATACTCTAAATTTATCACATTAGGCCAATATATGACTTTATTTGACTGTTACTTTCATTTAGGCGCAAGAAAATCTAGGTTTCTACTAGCAGCATCCTCTCTTAATGTCTTTTGTTTTTTGTTTTGTTTAATGTCTTAATGTCTTTTGTTTTCCTGACACAGTAGTATTTCTAAATTCATTCTGTTGCTCTTAAAGATATTAGAGAAAAGAGGAAAAAGTATGGATAGAACTAAAATACTGTTGTAAAAATTAAAACAGTTATTACTAGAACCTCTTCTGCATTGCCGTTTCCTTTCTATCAGTTGAGTATAGTGACTTCCAACCTATAATAAGGAACTTCCCAAGAATATATTGCTTAGTAATATTTTACTTCTCTCAAAATGTCCATATCTTAATATATCATTCATCTACTCAGTGTTGGGTTGTTTTTTTTTTTTTTTCATTCGACAAAGATTTTTTTTTTTGGCACATCTGTCATGTGTCAGATATTATAATGAGTTTTGAGAATAAGATGAATGAATTCAATTGCCATGTTTGTCTTCAAGCAACATCTAGTCTATCAACAGAGACAGATTCATCAGAGCCAACTACATGCTTGGCATTATTTAATGTTTCAGTTTAACAAGCATTTAATGAATGTCTATTGTATAACAGACATAGTGATAGCATCGAAGATACAAAAGTGTTGAGGTCTCCTAGGAGGTCTGGGACGCCTGAGTGGCTCAGTTGGTTAAGCATCTGCCTTTGGCTCAGGTCACGATCCCAGGGTCCCTCAATATATTGAGCCCTGCATCGGGCTCCCTGCTCAGTGGAGTCTGCTTTTCCCTCTCCCTCTTCTGCTCCCCCTGCTTGTGCTCACTCTCTCTCAAATAAAAATAAGTAATAAGATTTTTTTTTTTTTTTTTTGTGGGGGGGTTAAAGATTTCTTCTGTCAGATTCTTCTAGCAAACAGAGATGTAGTCTATAGTTAATAATGGCTATGGCTCTTAGGACTGTGTTGACAGTTCTGGGGAGGTACAAAAGGAGTGGTTACCTGTCTTGGGCCAGGAGTAATAATCGTACTGCTACTGCCTGCCCTAGGGAATGATGAATGTAAAACATGTTTGGAAGCAAAAAGTAATTTGGCGGAAATAAAGAAACCCCACAGAAGAAATCATTTTTTCTCCTGTGTTTTTGGTAGCCACACAGAATGCCATGTTAAAGAATTTGGGATTTTTCTTGAAAATGACAGACAGCAACTGAGGGAATTCAGTGGATCCCATTGGTTTTTTAAAAAATATAGACCCTGGAGTATAAACGGACTAAGGCCAGAGGCGAGACAACGTCTCATTAACGAGAACCTTCACTGTTACAGACTCTGGCCACTGGCCCATTGTTGACATTTGGCAGGTCATTTGTTCCACAAATTCTTCAAGTACCTATAATTTTCTGGGATCTGAGAATGTCGGGAGACCATATCATGGGTACTTCCATGGGCATTTCCTGTCGGACAAGTGTAAACATGATTTATAGTCACCCTCCTTAAGGTTGTTAGAGATGATCTTTATATAGGTCAGACCTACTGAAGACACTTCCTAAATTTGTTTTCAATGTGTATTCTTTCAATTAAATTAGCCTTAATACAGAGGTCTACTGGTTTATATCTAATGGAGTCTCAAAGTTACATGTCATATTCCTAGTGAACAACAGATGATAAAAGAGAAGCTATAGGAAAACATGAAATATGCACGAAAGTATAGTGGGCCTATGAGCCTTGGACCCTTGGAGGTGCCCGATGTGTGGCATAGACCAGCTATAGACCAGACAGGTGACACAGCCCTACACATGCTGGTGTGTTTCAGATGAGTATATTATTTTCTGATAAATAAACAAGAATATAATTTCAAAGAATTATTTACGCTTTATTATTTATTCTCCCAGTTCACAGTTATTAAGAGCTTTACAATGGGGCAGACTCCAAAATATTTAGATGATCAAAAAAAGTTCATAAAGATTATGGAAATCACCCCAGAGGAGTCATTAATGTGTTCATACCTGGCTGCTAGTTGTGTGTTCATAGCCTCCTACCATGTCAGCTAGGGTCTGGCCTGTAGTACGTGTTAATGTTGAAGACGTTAGACTCTGAGGCACTTTCAAGTCCATTTTCAAGGTATTTTCAAGTCAGTGAGGCTTTCTCTTCAGACCTGATTTTCTTTGGACTGTCCCTCATATGACTAATGAATAGCTCCAGTACGCACTTGGGAATGACTACTGGTGTGATGTAATTTTGCTGCTTTCCTTTTAGATTGGCCACAAGTGAATTGAGGTGTCAAAAATATGGACTTGTTCAGAAGGTTAGTCTGAGTCCATTTGCTAAGGGAGAACACAAGAAAACATAGGTTCTGCACATGTTAGATAGTGATTGGGCCCTGGGCTAGAATAAAGACCACCCTGAATCCTATTCTCTTCCTCAGTATGAATTTGTTGTGTGATTTACTGTTTGAGAAAATTCAGGACATCTGCCTTTCAGTTCCATCAACCACAAAAGGAAGATAGTAGCTGTCTCTCTTAAGTGTAGGATGGTTGATAGAATGAACTCTATAAGAGATAGTGTTTGAAAAGATATTACTATTTAACTATAAACACTTATCAGTGACAGGAGCAGCAAGTAATGTTTCCATCATTCTAAGTGCCCCTTGTATCTCCTATTTTGTAGTTGATCTTTAATTTCTAGGTAAGTCACCAACTGCAACAGTAGTCACTTTGCATTCAGAAAATAATCCCATTGGTGATTGAAATGTTAAGGTTAATGATTGGTCCATTATATGGTTGTAAAATAAAAAGTACTTAAAGGATTAAGGCTTGAGACAACCTCCTTACACCTGATAATTCGGAGTGGGGGGGAACTAACAAAAGATAGGGGAAAAAAATAACAACAACAAAAAAGCAGAACAGAAATAGGTATCCGTGTGTTTGTGTTTGTGTCTGACGTTTTGCCAGTAACACGTGCAACTCTGGTATCTTGTGTTCAGTAAAAATTCACCAAGCTAGTTTTAAGAAATATTAGATATTGGGACGCCTTGTTGGCTTAGTGGGCTAAGTGTCTGCCTTTGGCTCAGGTCATGATCTCAGGGTCCTGGGATCAAGTCCTGATTGGGCTCCTTGCTTAGCAGGGAGCCTGCTTCTCCCTCTGCCTGCCTGAACGTGCTTGTACACGTTTTCTCTCTCTCTCTCTCTCTCTCTCTCTCTCTCAGACACACACAAATAAATATATAATATCTTAAAAAAAAAATAAATGTTCAGCATCAGATTTTCTGTTTAGTTTCTGACCTTACCCCATATTTAAAAAAAAAAAAAAAGTGAGAGAGAGAAGAAAGGAAAGGATTATTTGTATGTGGAATTTTATAAAGCATGCAAAGAGACTTGAAAAGTTGCTTTTAAGGTTTAGAACATATTCTTTTTTTTGTTTCTGAGTTTTTGCATAATTTACATAAGCACTGGATAAGTAAGGAAAGAACTGTTAGAAAAATTTACTTTAAAATATATTAATTGTGTCATAGAGTTAGTGCAATAATTTTTACTTTTACTGGTGCTAGTATATGATTTAGGTGGACCATTAAAATAAAGAACACTTTTATTTATAACTGTACAAAAATACCCAGGTAGAAATGGAAGTGGATCCAGCATTTGTGGAGGAAACAGATCTCCTCAAGCAAGATCTTGCTAACTGGATTATTTATTAATTTATTTGACTCTTCAATATATAGTTTCAAAATTTAGAATAAAAATCACCTTCTTTAGATGGTAAATTAGTTTTATGGCATGAAAATGTTGTAAGTGAGGAAATATTATTAAGAACTTGTCAGTCAGGGGTGCCTGGGTAGCTCAATTGGTTAAGTGTCTTATTTTGGCTCAGGTCATGATCCCAGGGTCCTGGGATCCCAGAATCTGCACTCAGTGGAGCGTCTGCTTGACTGTCTTCCCCTCCCCACCTCATGCGCATGCTCTCTTGCTCTGTCTCTCAAGTAAATAAATAAAATCTTTTAAAAATAAAAAAGAACATATCAGTCAAATAGAACTTAAAAAATACTAAGGTTTTGCTTCCATTTGTGTTGCTTCAAGTTAGATTCTTTTAGAAATAACCCAATGTAAGCAACGTAACTAAAAGGCAAGGGACAAAAGCTTCTAATACCATTGTGTGAATTCCTCATTCTAATTTAAATCAATGAAGAAAATGGTTACTCCAAGTCAATTTTTTTCTGGTATACAATTGGTTAGTGTAGAGATTAAATTATGAATGTCACATTTAATTTAAAACTAAAGAGAGAAATAGCATCAGAGAGAATGTGCACTTTTGTGAATGTCAAGTGCAACTTGTTGAAGGTCTTTTGAAAAACAAGTAGGAAAGACTGTGCATTAGTTATGCATGCCTTGAGTACCTACCAGTTTGGAATACAGATGCCAAGTACACTATTGATCATCACTGTTTTTAATTCATGTTGGCTCTTGGAATCACATTGTTTCTGTTTTCCTTTTGAAGTTTGTGAGCCTATGCTACAGTATGGATCCAGAGCCTCTTAAAATCTGTGTAGGAAAAAAAAATTCTTGCCTAGGGACTTGGTTTTCATTTTCCATAATTCGAGATTTATCTAGTAACTTGCTAGGAGTTTCTGAAGAGCTCTTTCTGTGTTTCTGCTCTGTGTTCTTAAATGCTGGCTCTCCTTAATATATAAGTATTTCAGTTAGAATGGTGCCACAGGACTAAGAATGTTGCCAAATGTAGTTAGACTGTTTCTTTCGGTTCACTGCTAAGCCTTTCACTTACTGAGTGGCAAAGTTAATAGTGTTATTTCATGCAAGGCCCTTACTCAGCTTCCGATAGGCAGTATATTTCCATTAGATAGATGGGAAGTGTGATGCATGGAAATCTCACTTCTTTGTTTCAAAGACATCATTGGGCTTCATCCACAGTGACATTTGAGGAATGCATGCTGTCCAGTCTTGTCCCCTTAACTGGGTATGACACTATTGCTCCAGACTCCAGTGTCCAGCCACCAAAGTGGTTTGGCATTGTTCCTTGACATTTTAGGCAAAATCTAGAAAAATGAAATGAATTCAAACGTTATGAAAGCATGAGCACAAATAGCAAAGGTACAGTTGGAACTGTCAACAATGGAACGATCAGTATTCTTAGATGACTAACTTTTAGCTATTCCAGCATTACTGTGATCATCATCGTCACCTTCATCAACACCTCACTTCTCTGGTATCACAAAACTTGAAGCGCGATAATAGAATGAGTTATTGACAATCAGTCATCTGATCTAGTGAATTCTTTTTTTTTTTTTAAGATTTTATTTATTTATTTGACAGACAGAAATCACAAGTAGACAGAGAGGCAGACAGAGAGAGAGAGAGAGGAGGAAGCAGGCTTCCTGCTGAGCAGAGAGCCCGATGCGAGGCTCGATCCCAGGACCCTGAGATCATGACCTGAGCTGAAGGCAGAGGCTTTAACCCACTGAGCCACCCAGGTGCCCCTGATCTAGTGAATTCTTAATGTTGCCATCATGTTGCCGGGGAAAGTCCATTTCCCTTTGCTATGCCAGATCACATTTTCTCAGGCACTAACTAAAGGATTAAAAGATAATTGGTTTAGTTCCATTTTATATTAGCACTGGTTCAGAATGTTTCTTTAAGGAGAAAAGCATCATTATAATATTTTTGTCTGCAGAGGGAAGAGTTGATTTTGCCCATTGTACCCATAGAGAATATTTGAACACAATGTTTAGTTGCTTTCTAGAGTTTACCAGTCTACCTGCTGGTAATTTTAATGAGAAGATAAAGGAACAGAATTAAAGCATACATTCCACTGTAAGGACTTTAATCTTTTAGTTTGCTTCTTTAGCCTGGTGGCCCTGTTTTGGTAATTTTACTCATTCTCATTTCACCACTGGTCCTTGAGTTAGGTATTGGGTAGAGATTATTTGTCAAGTGATAAGTCATGGCCTTTAAAAAATTACATCTTTATGAGTAATTCTCATAAACGATCATACTTAATACTAAATGTTTAAAATGAAACTGAGTCCGATGGTACAGGGATATGCCTGTTTTGGAAAGAGAGGTAGGAAAAAGTTTCTCTCTCCAAATGCATAGCATTTATGGGACAAACCAAGGTAATTCATATTCATTTCACTTTCAGCAGTCATCTTTTTATGTTAATAAATGTTTTCTTATGTTAACTACTTCATTTTCATGAATTGATTGGATCCATTTTCAGTGTTCTCTGCTAGTTGGGTTTTCTAAAAAATTGAAAGATAGTTATGGCCCCCTTGTGGTCAAATAATGTAAAATTCCCAAGATTGAAGAAGAGTTATCTTTTTCTAAAATGATACTGTTGAAAATTCTAAGGCTGTGATTTCAAAAATCATAGATCACAGAATAGTCTAATATATAATAAAGACATCAATTTGTTGAACAGATATTTAATGTATGGTCAAATATGTAATATTTTAGGTAGGTAAATAAATGATCAGGTTTATGTAAATAAAACATTTGTTGTATTTTATTTTATTAAATACATAAAACCTATTAAGTTAGCATAGGATATGAACCAGCATATATTATATGTATATGTGCTTTTGGTAATTAAATCCTAACATTTTTATTAAAATAATTATCTAGTTTCTCACATAATTCTATTTTACTCTTGATTAGAAAAAGAATCTTGAGCCATTTCAGAGAAAATAAACATTACTAAAAGTAAATTTTTGTTTTCTTTTTCTCCTGTGTTCAATATATGTTTTAATTCTCTTTAGGGATTGAAATATTTGATATCAGGAAGTATATGTCTTTATGCATATTTCATTTAATGTATTATAAATGGAATAAGCAATTTTCATTATCACTACTGTGATAAGACTTAAATGATTCCTCCTGAAAAAAATACTGATGTGGAGAGCATCCTACTTTTTGGAAACAACTTTATGTACATAGAAAAAATAATATGGATTTGGGCCAATTGTTCTTTAAAATAGCATGTGAACGTTATATAAGATTGTTTTATGTATAAACCTTTCTACTTAAAATATGAAAACAGATGGTAGTGAACTAAGCAGAAATAAATCATGTTATGCAAATATAATTACTATCTCTAAGTTGTTTTAGTGAAACAGTCTCTTTGGCTTTGGTGTGGTTGTTAGGAGTGGAGAGGAAATAAGGGTCTTATAATGTATAGTGCGTGCCAATGATAGACATTCAAAGTCTGTCTCAGTCAGTGCCAATTTGATATTACTATTTTCATCAGGTTCACTTTCCGTGATCTCATGGGATAAACTTGTCTCTTCAGTGAAGAAATGGAAGAGCTAGCAGAAATTAAATGAATACTTCAGTAAAGGTCACAACAAATTTATCAGAGCTTTGCTAGATTAAAAAACATCTGTGAAGGCAAAACTCATCTCTGGTGTTAGAAGTTAGAGCACAAGGGATGTTTGTGGAAAGCTAGTAATTTCTGTCTTTTCGATTTAAGTGCTCAATAAGAGAACTTTTACCTTGTTCAAGTTGTGATTTATACACTTTTCTGTATGTAGACTATTTTCAACAGTAAGTTAAATTAGGAAAAAAGTTGTAGATACCTATACAAAGTTCTAGAATTGGTCATGAAAATATTGACCTGTTGAAGTTAAAAATGTGCTTTGAAATATACTTCTATACAGAATTCACTCTAAGATACTTTAGGATGCCTTATTTCACCTAAAATAGACTTTATGAAGTGGTTTCCCCCCCCCCCCGCCCAGCCAGGAAAGAGAAAATTGTCTTCTATGTGGCCACTTAAATATTATATGTCATAAGAAGTTAGCTAACAGATTTTACATGTTCCAACACTTCTGCTTGAAAGTGGTCTTGAAGCATCTTTGTAATTAGTTTGTTAATTTCTTTCTTGTGTTTTTGGGCTGTTGCAGTAGAAACAATGTCGCCTGTGCTTTATCCTGAATTTTGTAAAAACAGAAGCAGTTACTACATAATTGTTAGCCTTTAAGTAGATGAGACATGAGAAAGTCTGTAGCATAAGGTGTGGCACTGGATGTGTTTTCAGTAAAAGTTAGTTTTCTGTTTAGTATTTTCTTTTCTCTTTTTTCCTTTTTCCTCCATGGAGATCTTACCTCAGTCTGCTGTTGGAAATGGATGGGTTTTCTGGCTTGTTGGCAATACAAAGAAATGAACATTTGTTACTTTGAAATATGCACCATTTTATGAGAGCATTAGCCAGATGAAAAATCTCTATGGTGTAGATGGCATTTATCATTGTGATGTGAGAATGGGCTAAATGAGGATGGGATCCTAATTTCATCTGCTACTTGGTTTTATATTTTAATTCTGTGACTATTTAATTTGTAAAACTGACAAAATTATTTTAGAAACAATAAATATGTTCATTCCCTTTGAACTCCTTTTGCTGGGTATGTATCCTCAAGAAATAATTTGAGGGGCGCCTGGGTGGCTCAGTGGGTTAAAGCCTCTGCCTTCAGCTCAGGTCATGATCCCAGGGTCCTGGGATCGACCCCCACATCCGGCTTTCTGCTCAGCGGGGAGCCTGCTTCCTCCTCTCTCTGACTGCCTCTCTGCCTACTTGTAATCTCTGTCTGTCAAATAAATAAATAAAATCTTTAAAAAAAAAGGAAATAATTTGAAAAATAGAAAAAAGGCTGCGAAGTCACAAACATGGAATAGTAAAAGATTGTGGCCTGAATGTCACCTAATAGTAGAGTAGTTAGAATTTGAATTTATCTGATGGGTAGAGTACTATATAATCTAAAAACAAATATTTTGAAGTGTTTGTCTAAATATGCAGTGTTTCATGGAGAAAAGTAAAAATCATGCATATCATGATTACCGTTATTTTTATAATTATATAATTGAACAAAGACTTTATAAGAATTAGGAACATGTAAACATCTCTTGAACTAAGGTGTTAGAATTTGGGGTGATAATGTTCCTTTAATGTTATAATTTTGTTCTTTACCTTTGGGATAAGGTGAGGTGGGGAGGGAGAGGCAAAGAGTACTGAATGAAAAATAAGAAAAGTTGCTTTTTAATTAGACCAAGAACATTTTCCCCCGGCACACTGGTTTCTGTTTACTGTACAGTGTAACTTTTTTTAAAGGCAGTATATTAAAATCTTGCGAAATTCAGATGTTTGCCATGGAATTCTGTCTGTGTTTGGTTCTCTCCAAAAGAGATCATTGAAATTTGACCTAAGTATGTCTTAGTAAATTTAAAGGTAAATGTAATTTTTTTTTTAAGATTTTTTTTTTTTTTTTTTTTTTGACAGACAGAGATCACAAGTAGGCAGAGAGACAGGCAGAGAGAGAGGGAAAAGCAGGCTCCCTGCTGAGCAGAGAGCCAGATGCTGATCCCAGGACCCTGGGATCATGACCTGAGCAGAAGGCAGAGGCTTAACTCACTCTGCCACCCAGGTGCCCCCGCTTTTAAAGATTTTTTTTTTTTTTTTAATTTAAATGTAACTTCTTTTATAAGCACAGTTCACGGAGCAGCAACTATGAATATACTATGATTTCTGGAAGCTTCCAGGTTTGGTGACTAACCTGTGTTTTGCTGTTATCCCTTCTTGGATGCAACTCTAGCTCTAACCACATAGAGCAGAATCTTGCTTTATCCGGCATTGGGGTTGGAGGGCGTCTATGTGAGTGCATAGGCGAGCAGTCTGTGGAGGCAGAGGGAGTAGAAGGTAAACATTTACTTTCCTTTCTTTTCTGGTTCAGGCCCTTCTCAGCCTCCCACAGAGGGGCATGGCCTGTCTGCATATTCTCAGCCCTGTGCTTTAGGGCTAGAAGCACAAACAACAAAGGGAGGGCTAGGAAGGCAGATTTAATGAATTTTATCAACTGTCCTACCACCTCATTAAAAGAACATTTCAAGGGAAACGTTTGCTGACATGGCTTTTTGAGGATTCATTTATTCCACAGACATTCAGTCAGAGCCTCCTGTGTACCTGAGGTCCGGATGGAGGGGATATGAAGACGAATCTGGCCGGGTCCTGCCTCAAGCAGTTTATATAAGTGAGAAGTTTGTCCCGCTTAATTTCAAGGCTCCCAAAATGCAAGCAGCTTCTTTTTCTTTTTATACGACACAAAAAGGAAGCCAAGGATGTTTTTATTACACTGGTATTCTCAGATATACATATTTCCAGTAGATGTAATTTACATTTTTCATAGCCTATATATTTGTAGAAGTAAAACTGGCATACCTGTGGTTTGTTTTTTTTTTCCTCCCTTAGGAAAAAATATAGTTAAAAAAATAACATTAGCGGGGCACTAATGTTATTTAGGGTGGCTCAGTTGGTTAAGCGTCTGCTTTCGGCTCAGGTCATGATCCTAGGGTCCTGGGATCGAGTCCTGCATTGGGGTCCCTGCTCAGCAGAGAGCTTGCTTCTCGCTCTCCCTCTGCTTGCTGGTTCTCCTGCTTGTGCTCTCTCTCTCTTTCTCTGGCAAATAAATAAAATCCTTAAAAAAAAAAAATTAACATTAGCATAATAGAAAATACGAGGTTGGAGCTGTGCCTGTTTGGATAGTAAATTCCCTCCTTTAGTTAAGCACAAATAACATGCCTACCATGATTTTTTATTATTATTATTAAAGAATAATTTTTGTTTCTATCCAACTGAAGCACGTGCATACACTATGAACCTTAGGTTTAACGGTTAGATATGTTCTAGAAGAAATACGTAAATTGTCAAAAGAGATGCTGTCAAATGCTCATAGCGGCATTATTTTTAATAGCCTCAAGGTAGAAACAACCCAAATGCCCATCAGTAGTGAAACGGGAACTTAAGTTGTGGTACATTTATTACACTGGAATGTCACATGGCGGTGAAAGCCCACAAAAGTAAGGAAAACTGAAACATAACTTTGAGCAAAGGAAGCTGGACACCAAATATAGATACTGTTCTCTGATTCCCTGTCAGTAAAGTATAAAGCAAAACTACGCTATGGTATTCACACACAGAGGTTGCTCTTTTGGGGGAAGACTCAGCAAAAGAGGGTGTTTGGGGGCTGCCAATTACCTGAACTTTTTTCACCTGCGTGCTCATGACACAGGTGTGTTCAGTGTGTGAAAATTCGCTGATTTTGACACTTAGGGTTTTTTTGTTTTGTTTTGTTTTGTTTTTTACAATGTTATACCTGAACACAGACTTTAAAAATTAGCAAAGTAAGTGACTCGTTGGAAAAATGTAACAGGAGATGGAGCTGTCCTCCTAACATTCATGTTCCTCGTCTATTCTGCTGTTTGTGGGAATAAATGAAGATCATATCACCACCACCAGCAAAAGCAGAGGCTCTTTATTCAGAACTCCCTCTAGCAGCCGCCATTGCTCGCAATGGGCAGAGACTCAGAGGTAAGGCGGGCAGTGGGAAAGCATGGGGACAAAAATGGAAGGCTTCAGTCGTGCTGTGGTTGGCGGATGTTGGCATGGGAATGTCGTGTGGCTGGCTGTGGGCTGGTGAGAAGCAAGGCCTCTGACGTGATTGGTTGGGGGAGCAGAATTGACTTTCTCTAGTTTGTCCTGAGGTAGAAGGCAGTGTGAAAACAAAAATGAACAAACACAAACAAGCACAAAAAGCTGACAGTCTTGAACCGAGTTCCATTGGTTCTGGGCATGTTGCTGCAGAGTTGTGGTTTAGCCTCCCAGGTTGGTTGCTTCGGAAGTTGTGGGTCAGAGTTCTGTGGTCCTGTACAATCTGAGCCTATCTGTTTGGTTGTGCAATGTCATCATAGAAAGAACCATGTGGAAATGGAATCAATGGACAGGCTACAGGGAAAGTGATGTGCTCTGCCAGCGTCTCACATTTGGTATACTTTGGATAGAAGTCTTGATGGCTTCCATTCTGGGGGCTAGACCTGTGATCTGTCAGTTATCCCCACAGTAACAGCGTATGGGAAAACATCTTCTTAACTAACCTAACTAAGCCCATACCTACTGAACTTATGTGAGGGATTTATAATGGAAGGACAGTTTATTTACGTGAAGTGGTAGGCATATCTTGTTCAATAGTTGGACATTCCTTTTCTTCAGGGTAAGTTTGTTCAGAAATAGCCTTTAAATGCTAAATGCACACACAAAAATGTCTGGATTCTCTGTGATCATATATTTGGGAGAGTGGTTCCTAATCTGACTGAACATCGTACATGGTACTATCTCTACCAGCAGACATAGAATGCAATGTAACTGATAGGGTGTGGGGCCCAGGTACTGCTATTTGTTGTTGTTTAAGATCTTGTGATTGTGCTGTGTGGTTCATGTCGAGATCCACTGGTTTAGAGCAAAGGTTGTAAAATGAATATCTGTATCAGTGTATCTATAAAGTTTGACTGTGTGGTCATTGCTGGTATTCTATGAAGTGTTTTAGATATCTTAAAATTATTGCCAGGATCCTATGACGTAGTTGCTATGATTATCTTTCTTTTAAAGATGAGGAAACTGGAGCTCATAGTAATTAAATAACATGCCTATAGCAATTTAATAATTTGTCTAAAGTTACACAAATATAGGTATGCGAGTCCTTATTTACAGAGACAGAATCTGACTTAAACTAAGGTCAGGCTATCCATAGCCTTTATTTATCCTATTTGGTGTGAGTATTCAAACAGGTCACTAAGTTTGATTACCAGGTGCTGGAAATGTTAATATAATATACAGAATATTCATCATAGTTCCTTTCTAAAGTTAAAAAAAAAAAAAACAACGAAAGGATATTCTAAACTGTCTTGTCTCAAGATTTTAGGTGAGGGATTATGGACCTGGAGTAAGTAGTGGAAGCTGGTCTAATGAAATCTGGAGGAATCGTTCTGAACCACCAGGCTGTACGCCTTCATGGGATATTTTTATTAAGCTGTGCTCATCTAGTGAATTTCCTGTCATCTTTCCAAGAACATGCTTATCAAAAGAACCCAAACCAAGTCCCTGTTATGGGTATGTCTGTAATGTCAGGCTTGAAAGAGATTTTAATAGCTTGCTTAACCAATCACTAGCCTGTTGTTTGACTCTATCTTCTCAGGGCTCCAAACCCATCATCCTAGAGCCTGGTCCAGAATTACTAGCAAACTCTCAGCTTTGTCGTTTATATAGTTTATTTTCCTTTCCTTTCGGAAAATCAGTTGCACTCATTATCTCAGGTCTTAAAGCCCTTTTGTTCTTTTCTGTGAGTCATTTAAGACCTTGACAATAGTTTCAGCTGACTAATTTTCAATTTCTCCTAGCCTGTGCCATGTTCTTTTAGGCTGAAGGTCCATAGCTCATTTAGAATTAATAAATTTCTTCTCCCTAAGTGGAAGAATGGATCTGTTTTACTACTTTTTCAACTATTTATATCTGAAGGCTATATTGACCTCTGTAGCAACATCTTTCAATTTTGTTACTTTGTATCCTCGATTTCTAAAGAATATATTTTTAATTATTAACATGGATTTTGAGAAGGTAAAAAGTAACAAAGTAGTATAAAGTTGTCCACTGTCCTTGCCCAAATAAAAAAGATAATATTTATCTATTTTATATAATGCAAAGGGAGGGCCTTGTAAGAACTGTAACACTGTGTCTGGCTCAAATGATCCTTCATTTAGAAGGAATGTTGAAAATATTCAGCACGTAATGTAGCATATAAGAACATGCTATTTGGGGCTTAATTGAGGGCTACAAAATACTGAGATACTTTCCGGGTCTGTAGTTACAGAATTAAGCCTCTGAATCCTATATTTCTTCTTTCTTTAGGGTATTAATTGCTTTTTTTGGTCTATGGGTCTGTTTTAATTTCTAATGTAATGGATGCTTGAGTGAGTTCCTTCCTTGTCTGTACTCAGGAAGCCTACTTCGTTGGTCCTGTAACTCAATTGTTTTTAATCGATCTCTCTGAAGAGCCAGTATGCTAGCAGGATGACAGAGTGTCTCAGAGCCTGCACACCTGCCTGAGAAGTTAAATCCGTTCTTCCCTTTCAATGAAAAGAATGGGCAATAGGAAGAACCTTCATCTCAGAAAGGAGGTCTTGGTAATACTTGCTTACCTCATCTAAAATGCGGTTCAGTCTCTCTCGAAGGGTTGTTGTGAGGACAAATGAGAAAATGAAAAGCCTAGCAGAGTGTGAGTCAGCCTTCAATAAATGACGTGGCTGTGGTCATGTTGGTGATGGTATTTTCAGCTATAAGCATTTCTGTGAATCAGTGCATCTTTGTTTTAAGAAAGTTACTTGGCCATCAATGAGACGGTTACTCACCTGTGCTTTGCAGAAGATGTCAGAGAAAAGCTGATTGCCTATAAGCCAACCAAACAACTAACTACCTGGGACACATTAAAGAAATACTAGTTTCATATTTGGTATTAAAACCATGTTAAAGTAGAATTATGTTGGGTTTCCTAACACATATTTTACACTTTGAAATTGGTTTTATTTTGATTGATGTGTGAATGATAATTTGATTAGCATTTAGTTTTTTTAAAGACCTTAGCCCTATCCCAAGTCTCCATTTGCATGGACAGCCTTAATTAATATGCTTAGGTAGTCAATTAAAACCCATTTTAGAAATACCTTCATGTTAAAAGAGAATAAGAATCAGAAGGAACACCTCTGTTTACTAAACACGTTGGTAAAGCCAACAGTTTAGAAGCTGTCCTCTGATAGAGGGTGGGTTGACCTTCCTTTATGTAGGATGGTAATTTCCCAAAGGAAATGCTTGATTGCATGTCTTAACAATGTTCTTCCATATATATGTATATGTGTGTATATAGAATATACAAATATCAACTTTTTGTCACAATTATATTGAATAGTCTTTTTCTAAACCTCTATGTTAAGTCATGGATTCCCTTGAAAAATTGGTAGGGGATAGAAAAATTGATACATACATATATACACAAAATTTTGTGAATGGTTTTTAGAAATTGATGAAACCTCTGAATCTAATTCCGGTAGATGGTTCAGGAATCCCAGAGTCAGCGCTGTTCTTCAGTGAACTTGAGTTAAGGGAAATCTTAGCAATTTGTTTCATTTTATAACGAATTTATTGAAGTTCAGAGGAGATAAGTCACTCAGCTACTTTTTTCAGGGGCACACAAATTTAAAAAAAGGCTGCTTCTTAATTCTTAGCATTTTTTTCCCTTATTTCCTAGTTGTGTCCACAGTGACTTAATTCCATAATCAGCAGGGTGTGTAGCATGTGTTGTACATTACATTAACACTTCTGTTCCTAATTCTTGCTGTTCCTTCCATTTTTTCCTGTCAGTTTGTTTTCTCCATTTATCCCACTTTCTCAGCAAAGTAACAAGGTCACTTAGACAACATATAATGTATAAATGAGAAAACGGGAAAAGTTAAGAGAGAAAGGGAACACTTTCTGAATAATTCTCAGTATTAATTTTTGTCCTGACAGTCAGTTGTTGATGTCATTTTACACTGGATGGTTTTATCATGCAGTAACTTTGCATCTCATTAGTGATCTAAGTTTGTTTTCCAACAGTGGTACATTTCAACTTAGGTTTGAATTTCACATCCAAATAGAAGCAGAAATTTCATCTGTCGTTACACATTTTGGCTCTGCTGAGGGGAAGACCCAGATGCCACAGGGAGAGAGATGTGGCCTGGGGACGAGTAAACAGCCACTACATGATTGATGAACAGGAGCAGTTCACACAGTTGCTGTTAAAACAGGGATCCACGTCTCCTCAGACCTGTATGAACTATCAAGTGTGGGCTGACTGAGAAATAAGTCCTGTCTTATTTCTTACCCTTCCTACATGACAGGAAAAAATGCTCTTTGAATTGTAACAAATCATTTGACACATAGTAACAGTAGATCAAAATGATTTTGTGAACCCTACAAGGAAATGAATGTTGTGAGGAGACCAGGATATTTTTGTTGGGAAGTTCCTTTTGGAAATTAGTGTGTGATTAGTTTCTGGATCTGGAATGCTGGAGCTCAAAACCATACCATTATTTACTGTTACAGTTATATAACTAGCTGAACCTCAGCTTTTTCACCTGCCAGATGGGGACAATGATTCTACCTCTGTTTTACATTTTGTGGGAAGACCAAATGACTTAATGCCTTGTGTATAGTAAATAAGCACCCAGGTGATAAAAGCTGTTCTTATTTTTCAATTTAAGGTAAGGAAAAATGTTTCTCCATGATTTTGTAATTCTGCTGCATGCTACCTGGGAATTTTAGAAATTATTATCAGTAATGTATTCATTTATTCAGCAAATAGTTTGGGGGGATCACTATGTACCGGGCACTGCCTTAGATCCCGGACAGGTAACAATGAAGGAAGCATTAATGGAGTGTGGCCGAAAGAGGCTGCTAATGTGAGCCGGTGAGGGGATGTTGGAGCTGACCGTCGAAGTCAAGTATGAGAAGTGAACAGATGAGCACTCCAGGCATTGGGTTTTCAGGTATAGCAAGACTCCAAAGCCAGAGTGTGCTTGGCATATTTAAGGATCCACTTGGAGGCCAGGGGTAGGAATGTCAAACTGAGAGATGAGATTGGCGGGTGGGTGGCGCATGTCATGTCAGCCTTAGCAGGTGCAGGGAGCCACCGGATGGAGCAACAGGGTGATGTATGTGATTTACATTGTAAGAAACCTCACTGTGGTTGCTGTGTGGAGCATGGAATGCGGAAGGAACTTTTTTAGGAACTGTTGCAGTGGTTTCAGTTAGAAAGGATGGTGTTTGGGGCTAGCCTGATAATGGTTGAAGGTGTAGAAAAAGGCCTGATAATATATTAAATATCTAACCATGAGCCTGGTGCTTTCCATACATATTGCCAAATCCACCCAACAGCCCAAAAGTGAATATATTATTACCATTTAGAGGAATGATTTGCCCAAGGTCATGCATTTGAAGTGGAAATATAGCATGATGCGCTTTCTGGAGCTGAAAATAGAAGACAAAAAGAAAAATTACAAATACAGCACATCAATCAGTACCTGGCGGCGTTTAAACTTTCTTTTTGCACACATACTATAAATTCCAGCCCAGTGGGTACCTCGGGGATAAAGGTTATAAGGATGGTAGATTGAGGAGAATCTACAAGAGGTTGTGTAGTAGGTTTTAGAGTTTTTTCTTTTCATTTATTTCCTCCTCTGTACTCCCTTCTGTCTCTCTGCTGAGGCTTTGGAGTTTTAATTTTGAGATCCAATGCACTGAAAATAAAAGAAAAAAAAAGGGAAATTCAAAACTTATTTTGGAACAAGATGAGCAGTAATTTAGCATTAAAAAAACAAAAACAAAAACAACAACACTAGAAGGAAAGTACAAAACCAAAAAATAACAAGAACAAAAACCCTGAAACAACTTTTAATTGGATATTTATTTATTGAATAAATAATTGCTACAGTTATCTAATACTTAGTATGTGGCAGGTACTATATTAGCTACTTGGGATAAACAATGAATAAGACATACCTACTTTTAAGAGTTTAGCTGTATAATAAATGATAATGACCTATATCAAAGAAAAAGTTTAAGTTTCTATTTTAAGTTTAGAAAGCAGTAAGTAATCGGTTATGTGTCTTGAGGATGCCAGGGAAGTCTTCAGACAGGAGAATACATTTGTGATAGATCATTGCTTCTGTTAAACTTGGACACAATTGAAAAGTTGTCTTGACTGTGGAGTAAAAAAGTCGTCATTCTTCAGTATGGAGAGCCACACAAATGTAGTCACGGGTGTATCTGACTGCAGTTACAGGTATATATCAACCTATCTGTAGTCTCGGAGAGCTTGCTCTGGCCACCCAGATCTCAATCTACCATGAATCATATCAGCTTCTGGTCATTATTCTCTTGGAAGTCCCTTCCAAGAAGTCCCATTCCTGACTGAGCGTTCTCTGAATCCCTACCATGTGGCAGTAACTCTCTTGGGCCCTTCCACGTTCTACTGTCTGATTTGAGCTGCATCTGTGGGCTGCTGCTTTTGATTTTGCAAACACTTTGTCTGATCTCTTTCCATCCCCCATCAGAATCCTCATTTGCTCATTTTTCAATGATACTCTTCTGGCACCCAAAGAGATGGTATTAACTTCTGCATGGAGGTTGGGATTCCTCATCTACTGGTAAAAAACCCATTATACATAGGTTAATAGGAACCTCTTATTTTCATTTCATTGCATCTGGTGGGCTGTTCTTCATCCCAAACTGCTCAGCTTTCAGACTATAGGAGTTTTTCTTTATATCAAAATCATGGCTCTTGACTTTAAAAGTGCCATTATATAAAATATCCTATATCTTAACTTGTCTTGAAGCCATTTTAATACACCACTTGAATTTGTAGTAAACTAATATTTTTATTAGTTGCTTCACTCTGAGGTTGGAATTCCAAGGCCCTGTGTTAGCTCTTATAGAATCCTTGAGAATTTGTTGCAGAAAAGGCATTAGGAGTGAGTCTTATGTGTAATTTAAATCCTGAAACATAATATTTATTTGGTGTGTGTATAATGTAGCAATGTTTCATAAGTCATCTACATTAAAATACTCAAACATGTTGGTTCTCAAAGTATGGTCTAGAGACATCTAGAAGTCTCCAGAACCCATTCAGAGGGTCTGTAAGGTATAAATCATGCATTGGTAAAGGATACATCCTATGTGCAAGACAGACCAAAAGGGTTTAATTTAGCAAGGTTGAAAAGTTCATTGGTAGGATTTTAGATTCCACAATGCACTAATCTTTTTTTTTTTTTTTTAAGATTTTATTTAATTACTTGAGAGAGAGAGAGAGAGAGAGAGCGCGCGTACAAGTAGATGGAGGAGCAGAGAGGGAGAAGCAGGCTCCCTGCTAAGCAAGGAGCCCAATGTGGGTGTCCCTGGGATCATGACCCGAGCTGAAGGCAGATGCTTAACTGACTGAGCCACCCAGGTGCCCCCACTATGCACTAATCTTTAAGAAACTAAGAAATGTCCACTTGTTCATTTTTAGTGCAGTTATCACAAAAGATTATCCACCATTATTAATAAAGACTATTAAAATATCCCTTTGTTTTCAACTACATACTTCTTCCATTCTTCTCACTGTTTTAAAAACTATTTTTCATGAAAGATTCATTTAATTACTAGTAGAATTATTTTTTATTAAATGGATGAATAGATAATGATGTAAAAATTTCTCAGTTTAATTTAAATTATGGTAAATATTAATAGACAACAACCCAAATACACAAAACTGTTTGGGGTCCTCAATAATTTTTAAGAGTCTAGAGAGGTCATTAAACCTCTCGAGAAACACCTGGTATAAAAAATTGTTGTCCTTGACATAAGGATGTACACTGACTTCAACAAAACACAATAAAGATTCCTTTAAATCTAGACAGCTAATTTTTAAAATTGATACTTGAATACAAAATCTGCATCTTGTGGATTTTTACGGCAATGAGTATCACTCTTGATTTGTATCAGACCTGTAATACGAAGTTCTCAGGAAGAATTTTCTTTTCAGACTCTTCTTGGTATTGCTAAGACAACAAATCCCTGGAACTCTGGGTAGATTTTAACAAATACACAAGACTAACGGATACTCTGTAATCTCTGCTGGGAGGTGGAAACAAAGTGTTGGCACTCCAAATCTTATTGTTATGAACTGGATGTTTGTTCCCCCCAAATTCATATATTGAAACTCTGACCCCCAGTGTGATGGTATTTGCAGGTGGGGCTTTCGGGAGGGAATGAGGGTGAGAGGAGATAATGAGGAGATCAAGAGCCTTCGTGGTAGTATTAATGCGCTTATAAAAAGAACAGGACCCATGGAATCCAGTAATGGCCATGTGAGGACATAACCAGACAGTGGGCCTTCACTAAGAACCCATCGAGGCAGGCACCCTGATCTCAAAGTGCTAGACTTCTAGACTTCAAATGTTTGTTGTTTAAGCCACGCAGTCTGTGATAATTTATAACACATAGTACCCCAAACTGACTGACTGATGTGCTTTTATAGGCTTTTCATTTATGACTGGCTTCTGCCATTCCCAGAAACCATGCTTTGTATTTTTTTTTTAAAGATTTTACTTATTCATTGATTTAGAGAGAGAGAGAGAGAAAGAGAGCAAGAGAGAGAGCAATTGATTGCGAGCAAGGAGGAGAGAAGAGGGGGAGAGAGAGGGAGAGGCAGAGAACCTCAAGCAGACCCCTCACTGAGCACGGAGCCAGACACGTGGCTCCGTCCAGCACACAGTCCTGAGATCATAACCGGAGTCGGAACCAAGGGTCTGATGCTTAACTGACTGAGCCAGCCAGGAATCCCCCATTCTTTCTGTTTTTAAAAAAGAAACCAGTTAAGAAACCTACATTAATCTTTATGTCACGAAAAGGAAAAATTATAATCATTTCATAAAGATTCTACCGTAAAAATCCATTGGCAACGTCGTGGATTTCCTTCAATGTCTGAAGTATTTTTGCATGGATATTCTTTCGTAGGTACCTTTACTATTGATTTTTAAATGTTTAAATCAGAATAAGATCTAGTGAAATCATAACGCATAGATGAGAAAGTTGCTCAGGTATTTTCGTAGCTAAAATATAGTTGGAATTTAAGGAACAGGTTTGTAATTTTTATTTAAGTATGAATAGATTTAAAATTACTCTTAACTTTTCTGACCATTTTCTTGTGTATAAAAATTGACAGTGAGAAAACTATAAAAATATCTGTTTTTTAGTCCAAAGAAAATGACTTAAAAAAAAAAAAAGATTTTATTTATTTATTTATTTGACAGAGAGACACAGGGAGAGAGGGAGCACAGCAGGGGCAGAGGGAGAGGGAGAGGGAGAAGCAGGCTCCCTGCAGAGCAGGGAGCCTGATGAGGGTCTTGGTCCCAGGACCCTGGGATCACGACCTGAGTCCAAGGCAGATGCTTAACGACTGAGCCACCTAGGTCCCCGAAATGACTTAATGTCTAAAAAAAAGTATGTATATTCCAGAGAGAGATGGAGAGAGAGACAAAGAGGTGCGCAGAGGGAGAAGCAGGCTCTCCGCTGAGCAAGGAGACCTATGTGGGACTTGATCCCAGGACCCTGAGATCATAATCTCAGCGGAGGGCAGATGACTAAGTGACTGAGCCACCCAGGTGTCCCAGAAAACAACTTCCCTTGAAAATATTTCTGAAATATTAAAACCTAACTTAATGTCACCTAGACTTTTAGCTACAATTCTTTATTTAAAATAAATACCATACATAATAGATAATCTTTTAATTGTTATACATTAAAATCACTCATGAGGGCACCTGGGTGGTTCGCAGGGTCCTGGGATCAAGCCCTGAGGCAGGGTACCTGCTTTCATCCTGCTTGTGCTCTCTCTGGCGATCTCTCTCTCTCTCTCTCTCTCTCAAATAAATAAATAAATAAAATCTTAAAAAATATATAAGGAAATATTTTTTAAAAAGTCACACATAAACAGCAAAAATATTAAATAGCTCAAAATGTATGACTTTCTGTTGCTATTGGAAACATAATTGTAAACATGGAAGGGATCCTGATGCCTTCATGTAAGCCCTACAGAAAATAAAAAAAAATAAGTACATCTTTCTCCAAATGTACAAATATCTTACAAATAACCACATTTGCTCTTTTCCAAATTAAAAAATCTATAAAATAATTTGTGACATATGCTAATTCTAATATGATTGCCAATAATAAAGTTAGCAAATACTTTTTTTACTAAATCATGAACATTTGACCTATATTACTTTTATCCATGTGATTATAGTCTGTATAGGTCTCTGTCTTCTAAGACTTTGCCCTCCAAAAACACTTCTTTTTTTTTTTTTAAGGTATTTATTAGGCAATTACCTCAAACAATTTTAAGTTCCTTGGGTTATACCATTGTGATTTTACAAATGAATACTTTCCAAAAATATCTCTTTGATAAGTGCGTACAATTTACAGTGAATTATCCACACCACAGGAGGGAAAGTAGCTGTCCTGAAACGGAGGGTCCCATGAAGACCACTGAGGCAAAACTTCGCTACCCAGGCTCCTTTCTCCTATTGATGGGCTGATTTCCTTATTTTCATGGTATAAAAATGTTCTTAAAAAAATCCAAAATATGTAACTGTTATGGATTTCAGTCGTCTCATGGCATAAATAAACCACTTGAACAGCCTGACATTTCTTGAGAAAAATAGCTCACTTTCTACCCAATGGCAGTAAACGTATGAGACCAAGCTGGATGTGTGTTGTGCTGTTTCTCAGCCGTGATGGAGAAAACGAAAGTAATACTTGTTGTCTGTAGTGACACTGGTGATGAGGGTGGCAATAGTGATGAAGAGAGAATGGGAAAAGTTTTCAGAAGGAGTGATTAGTGATATTTTTGCCCCTGAAACTATTCTGAATTTTAATAGCTTTGAAGTTTATTTTTGCGTTTCTTTTACTTGGAATTAATAAGATGGACATCTGGTCACTCTCATGATAAAAATATTTCTGTTTGTGTATGTGTGTGAACCTTCACCATAACTTAGCAGATCCTGATTGGCAATAATCTAATAGCTGCGGTAAGACCGTTGCAGTCGCATCTATATCCTGAAGTGGAATTTCCTGGCTCTGTTTAATTTTCCTTTGAATAATTTTTGGGTTGAATTTGGAAATGTTGTATCTAGTTTATTTGAACCCAGCTCTGCAAGTTCTTTATGTCAGAGACATAGTCTTTTTCCTGATATTTACAAAACAAAACCAAACAAAACAAGAAAACAAGATGC
>NW_019154124.1:11198024-11250610 GCF_002288905.1 Enhydra lutris kenyoni | reverse complement strand
AACAGACATAAATGTAACGTCGAGTACACAAGATGTAACAGACATAAATGTAACGTCGAGTACACAAGATGTAACAGACATAAATGTAACGTCGAGTACACAAGATGCAACAGCCATAAATGTAACGTCGAGCACCAATCTTGATTTCTCCATGTTCTGATTAGCTTCCTAGTTTAGATCTTACAGCTTCAGATTGCTGTCACCTGTGTGCGTGACTTGAGATTAATTCAAAGTATATTGTTTAAAGGGGTCAGAGAAGAGGTGGTTGAGAGGAGTAAATTAAAAATCACTCGCAAGCTAGGCCAGGCAGGAGGGTGATATGAATAAAGGAATGTGAGCTTCTGTTGTTAATGGAGAAAGTCAGACATTATGAAGAGAAGGGAGGTCGCACTTTATATAGGAAGTGACTGAGCTATTTTCCCACTGATTTGGCATAAAAAGGATATCATATAATGTAACTTAAAAAGTCTTCAACGTCATCTTTGTAGAAAATACAGTAGTTGAAGTCCCCAGAATTCCTTTTATCTCCCTTTCTTTCTTTCCCCTCTCCCTTTCCTCCTTCCCATTCTTTTTCCTTTCTCTCTCTCCACCCATCCCTTCTTTTTTCCCACCTACCCCCCTTTCCTTCCTACCTTCCTTCCTTCTTTCCTTCCGTATTACAGCTACCTAAACTTTTAGTGATACTCACTTAGGTTTATGGCCAGTTTGAAGATGAAGAAGAGGTTTTGAGTCTATAGCTATTTATTTGCTTTGTTTTGGTTTTTGTTCATTAGATTTATTTACTAGTTTTTTAGTTGCTTGTTTTCTTTCTTTCTTTCTTTCTTTTTTTAGAAGAAAGAGAGAGTGTGGTGAGCAGGGGGTGGTAGGGGCAAAGGGAAAGAGCGAGTAAAAGAATCTTAAGTATTTTCCACTCCTGGATCTCACGACCCTGAGATCACCACCTGAGCTGAAATCAGGAGTCAGATGCTGAATTGCTGGAGCCACTCAGGCGCCCCCATTTAGTTGCCTATTTATGGACATTTTTCCCTATTTGGAACATCATCTCCTTTTGCTTACTTTTGGATTCATTGTACTCTCCTTACTTGATTTTGCCAGAAGTCTGGTCTTTGCATAGCTAAAATATTTGACAAAAGTGAAGCCATTCTTAGGAGTAAATTGTCTTATTGTGATGCTTTGAGTTCCAGAATGTTTCATAGAAGGAAGAATAAATCAGTAGTTTAATTTTCGGGAAGGAAAATTCAGAATATTTACAATGAAATATCTCATGAATATGTATACAGCAAACCAAATTGATTTTGATAAACTGCTTCATATTCTACTGTTATTAGTCTGTCTGAAAAATTTGGTTTTTGTGCTGAGAAATTTAAACAATGTAAGGAATATTTGGAAACAAAAAGAGGCATGAATGTCAGGAGAATAAAAGGAAAAAAGAGAAGCCATCTATTACTTTTATAATATGCTAGGCCAAATTGAGTACATCGGTGCTTTGTAATAAATTGCCTGTGTTCAAGACAAGAAATAGTTTGCTGATCTCCATTTTGGTGGACTCTGTGGTTTCCTTCTGACCTTTCTATTCGATTATTCTAGACTGGGAACATCTCCTCAAATTGGTCCTGAGCTGACATCCTGTTTATGAAAAATTATTTCAACCACAGCATTCGTTTGCGATGCTTTAAAAAATGTTCTTGCCTATGTCCAAAGCTCTGTATGTGCTAGGATTCAGGATATTTGAAGCTATATAACTCTATAGCATAGAAAGGTCTACTTAAATTTTTTTTTAATTTTTATAAGATTTTATTTATTTGAGAGGGAGGGTGAGAGAAAGAGAGTGCACAAATGGGGAGGGAGTGGCAGAGGGAGCAGGGACGACCTCCCACCCCCTTCACTGACACAGGGCTCCATCCCAGGACCCTGGGATCACGACCTGAGCTGAGCGCAGTTGCTTAACCAACTGAGATTCCCAGGTGCCCTGAAAGGTCTGCTTTTTGAAGGTGATGATATAATACCTCTTCATTTTGAGTATAGTACATACTAAACAATGAAGAACCATAGTTTCGTAGTTAGTCAATATGGCCAAGTAACCTACGATTTAAGTGAGAAAGTGCTCTATTAAGCTGAAAAATCTCAATTTGAGGCTAAATGGCTGACAGTTTTTTTTGAAGATGCAGTAAGATTTGTTTGTTTGCTATTTTTATGTCTGATTAAATTGTACTTAGGCAGTGTTTAGCTCATACAGAATTTTTCATTACCTATCAGTAAATGTACCCAATGATGAAGACAAGATGCAAAAATTATAACAGTATTAATCAAAAACCTTTTTAAAAAAGATTATTTATTTATTTGAGAAAGAGAGAGAGAGAGAGTGCGAGCAGGAGAGGGAGAGAGAATCTCAAGCAGACTCCCTGCTGAATGTGGCTTGATTCCAGGACCCCGAGATACCTTGAGTTGAAATTGAGTCAGATGCTTAACCGACTGTACTACCCAGCCACCCCCAAAGAAACATTTTTAGGTGGAAGAAATTTTGGGTTTAGTGCTTTAAGAAAATGATTGCTGTTAAGTGATTTTGGCATAAAAGAAGAATTCATGGTGAAGAAGAAATATAAGGTAATTTAAAGACTGTGATGCTGGATTTTAACAAAGTATTAATGAATTAAAATTATTTTAAGTGCTTACTATATAGGACATACTGGATAAATGAAAAGGCTTAACAGTGATTTTTTAAAATAGTTATAGATGATTGTACATGAATTACAGTAGACATTAATTGTATTTTATATTGTATCATTTATTGCTAAAACATTCTGAGAAACTAATATTTCTTTTCATGGAATGTAAAATATAAATGCTGGGGCTAAGATTCTTGATGTTTTGAAACAAAACTATAAGAAATTCTGCTTCCTACTATGATTCTAATATACAGGTAACTGCTTTTTATGAAAGCTTTCTTTAAATTAATTGTCTTTGGAATGTGGACTTAAGTGATATTTCTTTCTGATATTTCCCTGAAAGAAAGAAACTGTTGATAAAGCTGGAGTAACAAATTCTATTGTTTAAATTGCTTCATAATAGTTATACCCTTTGGAAGTTTATGGATGCTTTTTAGCTTACTAGGTTATTATTATTATTACTATTTTAAAGATTTTATTTTTAAGTGATTTCTATACCCAATATGGGTCTCATACCCACGACCCCGAGATTAGAGTCACATGCTTGACTGACTGAGCTTGCCAGGCACCCCTCACTTACTAGATTATTAAGACCCTAAGAATTAATTGATTTTCTTGATACATAACTTGCTATAATGAGTACTTTTGATGTATTGTGAACAGAACCACTGTATGTACACTGAATTTGCTACAGTCATTTATGCTGTTTTTCCTTTTAAATGGATGCATTAACGATGCTCATTATTCTATTGAGGTTCCCCCCCCCCCAAGTAATCTCTACCTCCACGGTGAGGCTTGAACTCATGACCCTGAGATTAAGAGTCACATGTTCTATAGACTGAACCAACCAGGTACCCCTCATTTTTATAAATTATAGAATTTTTTTAAAAGATTTTATTTATTTATTTGACAGAGATCACAAGTAGGCAGAGAGGCAGGCAGAGAGAGAGAGGGGGAAGCAGGCTCCCTGCTGAGCAGAGAGCCCGATGCAGGGCTCGATCCCAGGATAGAATATTTTGTCTGATCTCTGATGATGTGGTTTCATTCCAGACCCCTTTAACTTCCAGACTGGACACGTGTGCTCCGTTGGCCCCATGTAAATCCTCACTTGGAGTCCCCCTCGAGGATGGAAGCCCTTATTCTCTCAGCTGCTAGGAGACTTGAGAGTTGGTGGCATTCAGACCAAGAAAGCCACCTTGCCCACAGCTAGGCCTCTTCAGAGAGAGAGTCTGCATAAGTGTGTGATGAGGGGGTAAATACAGCATGAAAGAGGTATCCTATCCCTCGAGTTCTTTCAGAAACAGAAGAACATTATCCCACCAGTAATCTGGTGGTAACGGATCAAGAAAGGCTTTCTCAGAGGAGATACATTCGTTTCCTTTTCAAATGGAGAAAGAGGAGAAGATGCCAGCAGGTATTTCAGGTACATACACAGAACAGCATAGGCCATTTGGAAGTCAAAAACAAACAAACAAACAAACAAACAAACAAAAACAAACTTGGATCAGGTACAGAACTGCCAGAAGTTCATCATGATGAATCAGCAGGTGCACTTAGAGATTGACAAGAGATAAGGATAGAACAGTAGGCCATGGCAAGATCATTAAAATTCTTACATGTAAACACAGTGAAAGTATACTTTGCCTGTAAGCGGGAAGGTGACATGATCAAATTTTAGATGTGTAAGTTTTAGATGTATCTTCTTCTATAATTTTAATTGTGAACAGGTTTTGTTTTGGGTTTTGGTTTTTAATGAGCTTGGATTTCAAGTATGCCAAGTGGTTTGAAGTGAAAGAATATAGTCGTATAGAAGTACAACCAGCTGAGGACGGGGAGATGTTTCTTCTGTGTTACTTGGAGGTATAAATTTGCCTATAGATAGGTGAGCTGTATGCGTATACCATTCTGTCAGCTACAAGAGACTCAAGCGTGTCTTTCTTTGAGCATGTATGGATAAATATGTTTTTTGAAGGACTCTTTGCAATTTTCTAAAGAACTATTTGTCTTTTAATAAGACAGTCTAGAATGTTGTTCAAGAAGTAGGACTGTGGGGCGCCTGGTTGGTTCAATCAGTAGAGCATGTGGATCTTGGTCTCAGGTCATAAGTTCAAGCCCCACATTGGTCATGGAGCCTACTTCAGAGGAAAAAAAAAAAAAAAGGAAATACAGACTTACATGTTTTAAATCTCAGATCTATCACTTACTTGCTCTGAGACCTTAAATCTACCAAAAAGAATACCCATGTCTTTACTTATGGGAATAATAATGACAGGTTAGGTGAGAATGTTTCAGTTTTATGTGACATAAGCCAAACTCATGTTTCAAAAAAAAAAAAAAAAAAGGAAAGTAGAATAAAGAATAGAATACCCTGGCACAGTAACTTTGAATTGTGCCAATCCAAAGTCGAGAGGCCTTCATGGATCCAGGAGTTCCAATGATATCATTAGGATGGTATCTCTGCTTGAATCTGTGAGGGCTTCATTCACAGACAGACTTACCCCAATGAACAAAAGATGGCAGCCAGCAACTCTAGGCGTATGTCCTACAAATTTAGCAATTGTGGAAAAAATGTGAAGTGCCTTCCATCCAATTGTTTAATATAAGTGCTGGCCCGAATCTTGCCATCTCTCCTTGTAGGATTTTTAGATAAAATTTGAATATATTTGAATTTCAAATAGGCAATGAATCATTTTTAAATTATGACCCAAACATTGCATGGAATATGCTTACACTAAGAAATGATTTGTTGTATGTCAGAAATTAAAATTGAACTGGTTATCCTGTATTTTTATTTGCTGGTGTTAGACACCCTCCTTAGGGCCTTTGTCTTTTCCTGCATCCTCCACTCTGGTCACAATGATGGAGTGTCCACTAGGCCTGGTTACAACCCTCATTAGATAACACCACACTCCCCTCCAACCCCAAACAAATGGATTGATTGAGAAAGGGGGAGAGGTAGCCCCACAACAAAAATTGAGGTGGTAGTATGGAAGATGAGATGCTGTGTACAGAGTAAACAAAAACATATCAACAAATAGAAATGTTTTATAAAAATTGTATCTAATAGAACTTCTGTGAAGATCACATCCTGTGGATAATTCTTGGAAACCTCTTAGCATGGTGCCTGGCACACAGAAATCTCAGTAAATGTTTTCTACTGTACATATTATTACCATTCTACTGATTCTAACACATATTTAATTGCTCCATTCATTAAGGGAACAGGTACTGAGTAATTTTGTATTATTTCACAATTTTCATGTAGGAATAAAGGAAACAGCAGGAGAATGGTGAGACAATTCTGTTGAACATCTTTATGCTTCCCCCGCCCCAAATGAATTTTTTCCTGGGAACAGGAGAAATTACTAGCTCAAAGAGAATGGACATTTTAAGTCCCTAGATAATTTATGTGGAGCTGGCTGTTAGTGATAGTTCTGCAGAAGTCCATGTTTCCAACCACAGAGGCTGGTTGTCTGCCTTCCATCCTGGGACTCAGCCATATTTCCTGTAACCTTGCACAGACCCACCCAGGAATCTAAACTCTGTCTCCAGTGCCCAGCTTGTATGACCCTTTATTACCAACGTCACAGGCGAAGGTTAAAAATTACTGCTTCTGTAGTTATAAAGCATAGGAGAGACATTCTCAACTTCCACCCTAGCACAAAGGAAGTCTCGTCTTCCAGACCGTTCGGGAGACCGGATAATTCAGTGTTATTACTATTTTCCCAGAGCTATTTCTGTTTTTTATGGTGACTTTTATCAGTATGTCTGTAATCTTCTGATATCAACCAGCCTCCTATGCAATCCACACAACAGAGAAAGTAGTAGATAAGAGGTCTCACTTAGGAAAGCTATAGCAAACTAAGCCTGATACTGGAGAAAAACCAGAGTTGTGAAGTTGCTCAAATGACCGTTTGAGGAGAAAGAATGAAGCATCCCTATTCATTCCAACCAAGAAAGTTGTTCAAAGAATGATTCTCCCCATTTACTGTTTTCTCCAGTCCTCTTTGTTCAGAAAACCAAAGATAAAATTGACCAAGATTGCTGTTGTTGTATTTATGTATTTATTTATTTTAGAAACCTCAAGGAAGAAGAGTTGTACAAGGAAGAAGATGTTTAGCTTTGTCATAAAACATCTCCCTGACAAGGATCTGACCGGAACCACACTAGGGAGGCATATTTATACCTTAACTATGAATTCTGGGAGCATTGCATGGGGCCAGCCAATATCTCCGAATCGCTATGCACATCTCTCTAAAAAGGAATGGAAATGTATCTCTTTGAAGTAAATTGACAAATTATCTATAAAGTTTAGACAACAGTTATTGTCTTAACCTAACATTCTTTTAACCAACAGATCTCAGTCCTACCAGTATCGTCTTTTCCCTAATCCATACTTACTTACACAAGTTCTTTGAGCTCAACTTCTTTGAAAATTAACAATGAACAGATGCTCAACTTCTTTGAAAATAAGCAGCAGACAGATACATACATAATTAATTTATTTAGAAAATTAATTCCATCATACCCTGATATTTAAGTTTTTCTTATCCATATTGTGGTAAAATAACTTAGCATTTCTGTACAAGAGAAAACCTATGTGCAGCGTGTTATAAATTGGACTGTATTCCATTTCTTTAATTATCATTCTGTGAAAGAATAGGTACCAAATGCCCCTCATTATGTTACTCATGTATGAAAGTTGCATTATTAGTACCTAATACTGGTGATAATGCCCATTTATTCAGTGCTTTGGGTATGATAGATGTTTTACCTAGCACATGACAACCATTAACTCATTTAACTCTCATATACATGTGAGCTAGCCATTGCTACATAAGGAAAAGAACACCACTTATTTTTTAAGTTAGGGAAGCCCTGAGGATATTGATATGCAACAAAATACCATACTGTGTGGCTAATGAACGACAGATTTGTTTTTGACAGTTCTGACCCTGGAAGTCTGAGATCAGGATGTCAGCGTGCTTGGATTCTGGTTGAGAGCTCTCTTCCGGGTTACCTATAGCTGACTTCTTTTTTCCTTATGAAGTGGAAAATAAGCAAGAGAGCTCTCTGGGGGTTTCTTTTATAAGAGCAGTAATCCCATTCATGGTGGCTCTACCTTCAGGAGCTAATTACCTCCCCAAGGTCTCAAGTCAAATGCCATCATTTTGGGGGTTAGGATTTCAGCATGAATTTTTGGGGGGGCACAAACATTCAGTCCACATCATGTGCCAATTTATAAAGTGGTGTAGATGCAGGAAGGATAAGAGGTTGTGGTGATCTAAGACCGAGCAATTCCCAGAAAGCTGGGACAGAAAGGCAAGTTTCCATGCTGCACACTAATCTCATTAACTGTTTGGTTGGTTACATATAGAATGACTGTATGTGCCAGTATTGTGTAAGGCATTAGAGGGTCAAAAAGAAATATAAGAATTAGTCTCTGCTCTGAGAAGCTCACAGTCCCATTGAGAAGACAAAGCATACAGGCCAATGCATAATGCAGGAAAATTAATGGTTAGTATTACAATGGATGCTAGAGATAATTAACATGCTTGGAGATAAGAATAACAGCAGGGAAATATGGTTTCACTATTTTTTTTTATTTTTAGTTTTATTATTTTTTAAGATTTTACTTATTTATTTGACAGAGAGAGAGAGATCACAAGTAGACAGAGAGGCAGGGGGCGGGGAGCAGACCCCCTGCTGAACAGAGATCCTGATGTGGGGCTCTATCCCAGGACCCTGAGATCATGGCCTGAGCCAAAGGCAGAGGCTTAACCCACTGAGCCACCCAGGCGCCCCTCACTAATGTTTTTTAAATCTGAGATGCCATCAATTTAAGATTTAGTATAATATTACATTTAAAAAAATCTATAAACTAGGTTTAATCATCCATTGTAAAGACCCATCCAGATTATATAGTTGTTAACATGGGCAAAAATTTATCTGTCCAGATAGATACAGTAGATGAGGAATACTTCAAATAAAATGAGACTTAAAGCTTCAAACTATTGTGTATCTGGTGTCATTTTAAAGAGAGCTATTTTGAACTCAAGTTAACAAGCAAAACAATGAACCCAGTACTAATGATCTTTTTGATTCATTTGTATGACAATATTTGCATAGTACATGCTATTTCCTAAGCAGGGTTCTTGTTATCATCATTTTATATTAGCGTCTGTGAAAAATTGGTTTTATATTTAAGTTGAGAAGTTTTGTCTTAAGTTAATGATTGCTGATCTCAAAAGAATTCTGGTACATAAGGCCATTTGCTTTATAGTTGGAAGCTATTTCTTTCTTTTTTTTTTAATTCAAAGATTAACATGATGATTTAAGATTCACACTTACATTGAGGATGTTTTTAGATTGTGTTGTAAATGTTGGTCTGAAAGTGCCAAAAATGTACTTTAGTTTGTTGATTTTTAGAAAGAAAGAGGCGAGATGTTTTTTGGTTCACACAGTGCACACATGTGGCAGCGGCTACGGAGGGAGCAATTTGGCAACAGAGAAACATTTCACGACCTCCCTTATTTCAGAAACAATGCCTGGTTTTGTTTCTTTGACTGTAAGAAAGAATTAGAGATAGAACTTTACCTGGCGTATATACAGAAATGAGCTCATTAGTGCTGGAATATCTTCTTGTAACTCTTGGGAACGAGGAAAGAAAAACCAATCTGTTTGTTCCCTATTTCATATTCATGAGGCCGTTCAGGAGACAGTTTGATTGACACCAGTGGTATATGTTGTCTGCTTTCTTTAGATCAAGCTGGGGGTTTTGGTTCACCTATCACTCACTTCCACTTTGTTACCGAGGTCTATTGTGGCTCTCTAAATTGTGTTGTGATGAATTGCCCACTTGGGAATTTTTAGGACATCTTAATCCCAGTATGACAGAAATCCCTTCAATAAATAATCTACCAACCCTTATGCCAAATGCGAGTGGATCAGTGGACACAGATTTATGACGGCTTTCACGAATGAAAAGTAGCAGCAGGAAGACTTTGCCAGTGCCCTGAGAATCTATGAATGGTCTCTATTTCCCAGTTTAATTTTCCCCAGTTAAATTTGGTTGAAATGTGCTCTGCAGATTTCCTTTTAAGCTGTGCGTGTGTGCGTGCGCGCATGTGTGTGTCCTGTGTGTATTCGAATTTGCAGTGATTTCAGTGGTAAGATTTTATAAGCAGTTGTTGAAAATCAATTTTTTCTTTTAGGTTGGGCTTTTTTTTTTGGATAAATACAAGCTAATAAAATTGGGTATTAATACATTGTTAAAATTTTAATTAAATGCTTGACAGTGATGTTGACATCATTTTCAGATCTCTTTTGAAAAATCACATTTGAAGAAAACAATTTAAGATTGGGTGGATGACTAATGGCATTAAAGTTTGAATGATAAGAATAGGTCACTCGTTTTAAGTGATTTTTCTTCAAAAAGTATTTTTTATGTGAGAAGTTACCCATGATAATCTCATTATAATTATATATTTCAATCTAAGCTATTTGTCTGAAATTGGTATGACACAAAAATAACAAGATGTTAAGTTTGATAGCTTGAACCGTTAGCCTGTAATTTTTTAATGTAAATTTTGTGGTTTTGATAAATTATTTATGATAGGAGTCATTAGTGTTTGACATGAAAGCGTATGTAAAAGAATAGAATCTAGTATATTTCATGTGTATTAGATACATATAAATGCTTTTCTATTATTAGACATTTAAAAAGTAGGAAGCAATTTTAAGAAACATCTGAAATTGAGTCTTCTTTTTTGTTAGTAATTCTTGCATTGTCACATTTAGGCTGTGAATTCTGTTGCTCTCTTACAGAAGCACCATTCTTTCTGAAAAGTGACAGCCCCCTTTTCTCGCCCTTAAGGTATATGGCACAAGTTCACAGCCAGTCAATGTGACATGTTGCTCTTTGCCATTAAAAATTTGACAGCTTTATAAGCTTTTTATGAGGCCCAAGGTTTTCTTCAGTAATGAAGAAAAGAGATGGTTTTGTACTTGATGTATATGCTCATTTCCCTAGTGAGATACTGTGTGTGTTTTTTGTGTATATTTGTAAAAACATGGGGAAAAAAACCCAACCACCACCACCAGGGACTGGAAAACTCTGTGGTTTCCTGAATCCACAGAAGTACATTAAAACAGGCATATTGTTGATGTTGTCATTTATAAAAGACTGGATTTTTCCGAATCAGCCCTTAAGAGGTTATTAAATCCCTGCTAAGTAGCAGCTTCTTTTCCTTGGACACTGGAGCTACCAGCAGGTGACTGGAGCCTCTAAGGCTGTAACACAGGGTCAAGGATTGGAATTGCTTCCGGCGTGGATGACTGAAGAAAATCAGAGCCTTTAAATTACTACACTTGTGTTCAAATTAGACAGTATTACATACTTTAAGAAAAAAAAAATCTCACATCGTCCCTAATTAACCATGAAAACTACAACATTGGATAATTGTTAAATGGAACAAATTGTTACCGTTTTGGGAGGCACTTGACATTGTATAAAGCTTTTTTATTGCCACGGTCTCCTTTGATCCATACGATGATGTTGTGAGGCTCCAGGGCAGCTGTTATTAAAGTCACATCCCAGGAAAATAAACTGAGGCACAGAGAGGACAGTGATTTGCCTAAGATCACACAGTCTCTAGGATAAATCAGGTTTACTAAATTCCGCCTGTTCCTTTAGAGCCCTGTTTCATCATGCTCTTACCCAGGGGTGATCGAACAACCTTCTCTTCACCCTCCCTCACTCCTGCCTCCGACCAAGGGAGTTTATGAGATTGTGTCAGGGTGTTTCGGTTGTCACAATAACAGTTGCTGGCATTTACTCATTCATTTATTCACTTATTTATTTATTCATTTAAAAGATTTTCTTTATTTCTAGAGAGAGAGAGAGAGAGCATGAGTGGGGAAAGAAGTTATAGGGGGAGGGAGAGAGAATCTGAAGCAGATTCTGCACTGAGCTTGGAGCCTGAGGCAGAACTTAATCTCAGAACCTTGAGATCATGAGATCATGACCTGAGCGGAAACCAGGAGTCAGACGCTTAACCACTTGAGCCACCCAGGCGCCCCAACAGTCGCTGGCAGTTGGGGGGGGCGGCAGGGATAGTTTCACAGCAGAATTTTACTGCCCCCAAATCCTGTCATATGTCTGTGGAGAGACATTTACAATCCCTATGCATACCAGGGAAGGAGATTCTTAAAATTTTATTTGCATGTTTAAATTCCACTTCATACATTTATTCCTTGTTTCATTTACTTTTATAAAATGTGTAAGATTATATGGGTAAAAAATGTTTATTTTCCAAAGAATACTACAAGTAGAATTAGTAAAATTATAAATGGATAATTATAATTCCTCTTTCCCATTTTGGCTGTCACCTATAACATACACACATAAAAACATATCTGTGTTTTCTATTTATCTAGTGTGCTTTGTTTAGTTCTGATTTTTTCCATGTTCATAATCTCACTATTGGAACAGTAATTTTTAACCCTCTTTTAAATTTTGTATCCTGCTATTATACCGCATCAGAGACCAAGGGGAAAGGTAATTAGCCTCGGGCTTTGCCTGAAGAAACAGCAGCAAGTGTTCCTTTTGCAATTAAACTTGCATGGTTTTGCATCTATTTAGTACTGATTTGAATGGTGTTAACTATTTTATTTCCTAAATATCCAATTTGGCTTGTGGAACGTTATTGTTGCCATTTGAGTAGTTATGGAATAAAAATAAAATATCATGTACAATGTTGCTACTTATTACAATTAAGTAAAATAAATGTTTGATTTCATGGATATTGTAGATTTACCTCTCCTACTTTCCTCATTCATGAAGGAGGATAAGAAAATAGGTAAATTTTTGATAGTCTTTTCCTATTAAAGCATAGTCTTTGAATAATGTATATATGTATAAAATATAAATATATGTATATACATACATATGTATATGTATAAAGATATATACTTACCTGTCATAAATAGGATGTATGGCCTGTGTGCAGTTGATTCACACTGAACTTGTAAATATGCTTCCAAAAGTAAGAGACCAACATTTGGTTAATAAGTTGGGAAAACAACACAATATTCACATTCATGCCATATTTTATTAAATACATATTTTAAAGTTACAATTAATAGATGTACCATATACCTCAGAAACAAATCCTTTAGACATTAAAGGGAAACCTCCATTCCATGTGCTTATAATTTTCTTTAACTTTTACTTAACTGATTTTTTTTATACAAAGAGTTTTTAAAGTTGCATATCTACCAACATAAAAAAAGATTAGAAACATCCTATTTGGTAGGATTGAAATTTCTAGAGGGAATCAATTGAACTTGATTTAGTTTTTCTTTATGGGAACTATTTCAGAGTGTATCATACTATAGTTTCTGTGTTTAAGCCTTTTTAATACTTCAAAGCATTAACAGTTGCAAACAATATGGGTTGAATTTATGTTCATGTAGATTTTTTTTTTAAACCCCTTTACGTAGGGAAATTTATTATTTGCAATTACGTACAATGTACAAATAGTTGTGACTATCTACATTCTTCTAGTAACTAAGAATATTTTATTGTAATTACTTTTTTACCCCCAAAATTAGTTGACATTTCTTAAAATGTATGTCCATGCAGTTTTTCCCATATTTTATCTCTATCCTCTTCCAGGTCATAATGCACTATCTTAGTTATTGTTGAAACCTGGAAGTATTGTTTCCCAGTTATTGCTGCAATTATATATGGAGAACAAAGTGCCCAGAGATTCATTCTTTCTTTCTTTGTTTCTTTCTTTGTTTCTTTGTTTCTTTCTTTCTTTCCTTCTTTCTTTCTTTTTTAAGATTATTTATGTATTTATTTGACAGACAGAGATCACAAGTAGGCAGAGAGGCAGGCAGAGAGAGAGGAGGAAGCAGGCTCCCTCCCTAGCAGAGAGCCCAACTTGGGGCTCGATCCCAGGATCCTGGAATCATGACCTGAGCCGAAGGCAGAGGCTTTAACCCACTGAGCCACCCAAGCGTTCCATACCCAGAAATTATTATCAGAATCTCACTGAGGGATTTTATAGTGACAGCCTGAAAGGGTAAATTACTTATTTGGGAGCTTCAAATAGCAGCGATCTGGGTACTTGGGTGGTTCCTTCTGTTGAGCATCCAGCTCTTGGTTTTGGCTCAGGCTGTGATCTCAGGGGTCATGGCTTCGAGCCAGCCTTGGACTCTGTCCTTAGCAGGGGATCTGCTTGAAGTAAGCAGGAAGCCTGCTAGAAAATCCTCTCCCTCTGCTTCTTCCCCCACCACACTCTCTCTGTCAAGTAAATAAAGCTTTAAAAAAAAAAGATCGATATAAATTAACATAGGAGTGAAAAAATATATACAATGTATAAGAGCAAGAGGTTACTGTGGGAAAGATTTGTTAGTCTATACCAGTTGGTTTTGATAAATTATTGGCCACCTGCTACTGTATACTATCAAGATTTTCTTTGCAACAGTATTTGCCCACACACAGGGAAAGAGATCGCTCAGTTGGGGCAGCCAAATGTTGCAGCTAACGCCCTCTGTAACTGAGGGTTGGGTGTGCTTGGCCACCTTGAAGTTCCATGGAGGGTAAGCCGACAGGCACCACCACTGTCCGATCAATTAAGTCATGTTTGGTAATCTGTAAGTATTTGCTTAGTAATCGTTCTGAGGCTATAATACTGGTCAGATCATTCAGACATGTAATGCATTGTTTGAAATATCTTTTTTTTTTTTTTAATTTTATTTATTTATTTGACAGAGAGAGCACAAGCAGGGGGAGCAGCAGAGGGAGAGGGAGAAGCAGGCTCCCCACTGAGCATGGAGCCCAATGCTGGGCTCGATCCCAGGACACTGGGATCATGACCTGGGCTGAAGGCAGACACTTAACCAAGTGAGCCACCCAGGCGTCCCTGAAGTATCTTTATGATACGCATTCTCTAGTGACTAAAACAGTTTGATTAGATCTGTGAGACCCAAAAAAGCAAACTATATACCATACAAATTGACTGAAAGTCTCTCTGAGGTTTTAGTGTCCCTAAATGGACACTTTTCTTCATTTATATCATTTAGCCTGTTCTCACACCCTCACCATGTCCTCTGTCATTCTCAGCACACAGGTTCATATGGTTGATAGCACCCTTACACAGTGTCCTGTTAGTCTTCTGTCAACAAGCACCTCTTTCAATGCCTGGTATTTAATGGCCCCTCCTATGTATTTGCTGAGTGAATGAACAGGTGATGCTGTATGTGAATGGAGCCACCTAGTATTAGAATTGAATAATGAATAAACTTACACACTTTGTGATTCTTTTTCAACTATGTTTATTAGGAGCTCTTTGTAAAGGGTATATCTCTGTTTCCATGCTTAGCTTACGTGCAAGAGCACATAGACAGGCACTATCATTCTCCCTTAGCAAGTTTTCTAGCCCTAAAAGCTGCATAACTCTCTGTCTTTCTTGTTGTATAATTGGCTTCGCTTAGATAAACTAAATAGCTTATCGAAACAGCTTCACATTCCTGAATACTCAAGAGTTTCACACAAATCATTCCTCTGGTGATGTACTTTTGCATAATGAGTGTTCAGACTCTTTTTTAGGGTCATTATGGTAAAAAAGTATGGAATAGCCTGTGATTAGAGTATATTAACAAATAGGCAGCATTTTATGGCAGAAAAGGTACGATGGTGAAGGATCGAAATAAAGGCCTTAAAGAAGAAAGTCCATTAAGAAATAAAGATTAAAAAATACGTAGAGTACCATGGTACAGATTCAAAGCCAAACAAATGATATATAAGAAATCATGTTCTTTGTTCATCAAGAAGATAGAAATGAAGTTAAACTCAACTGTTGTGTTCTTTTTCAAAATAGAAATATTCTTTTAAAATAAAAATATATGCTATGATTTAAAGAAAAAATAGGACAGTATGAAGGATTTTAGGACAAGAATAAAAGATGTAATTATTATATCTTTATTAATGTGATTCATCAATATATGAACATTTTATAAATATCTATATGAAAAATATATATATATATATGTGGTAGATAAAAACATATACATCTTTCTTTTTGGTAAACTATGTAAAATATACATTCTAGTTGGTTTATAAAAAAAAGAACGTTAATAATAATATATTATATGAGGGCACCTCAGTTGGTTAAGCATCTGCCTTTGACTAGGGTCGTGGTCCTGGGGTTCTGGGATCAAGCCCCACATTGAACTCCCTGCTCGGTGTGGAGTCTGCTTCTCCCCCTCCCTCTGCCTGCTGCTTCCCCTACTCATACTCTCTCTCTCTCTCAAATAAATAAATAAAATATTAAAAAAATACATTATTTGTTAATTAATTGAATTTAAATTAAAAAGAAAAGAATGTTAAACATTCATAATTTTTGAACCTTATTTTGCTGCATTGTCTTTGGAATCTATATGTACAGGTATGTTTGTTTGTACACATCCAGAGGTGTTTCTCTTTTTAATGATGCTCTAGTTTGCCCCCAGCCCTAGGCAGACACCATTTTGACTTCTGTCTGTGAATTAGTTTTGCTTTTTTTTTTTTTAGTTTTGCATATTCTTGTGCCTCATAAAAGGAAATAATGTGGTACACATTCTTTTTTGTACCTGTCTTCTTTTACTAAGCATACTACTGTATAGATTCATTTATGTGTTGATTTGTATAGTAGTAATTTCTCATAAATATACCACAATTTATCCCTTCTCCTGTTGAAGTACATTTATGGTGTTTCTGATGTTTTGTTTTGCTGCTATGAATAAAACTGCAGTGAAAAATATTCTGTAGGGCTTTTTGTGGACATGTTTTTATTTTGCATGTGTTTGGAGCTGGGGGAGAGTGGAGTTGTGTATTTAGGTTGGAGTTGTTGGGTTCTAAAATGGGAATATATGTAATTTCATAAGAAACTACCAGAGAGGAAAACTCAGTATGAAGGTAATTTCTGGTTTAAAAAAATGTTAATTATTTCTAATATATCTCTCATCACCTAAATAGGGGTAGAGATGAAGTGTTCAGAAGCATTTAGAATCTTTGTCCCTGTATGTGGATATATCTTATATAAAAATGTGTCTCACAAAGCCAGGATAATTCATTAGTGAATAAAAGCTTTTAGGGTGAATTCTTTTAAATCATTTTTACATGTTCCAGAGCCCCCAAACTCATGCTTTTTTATGATAAAACAAATGTAACTACTTCAGTAGTTAATAGTTATCGTAATATAACTGCATAAGACATTTTGTTTTCATTAATTTTTCTAAAATATCTGTTTCCTGCTCTTGCTATTGTCTTTGGTCATACGCCATATATCAAGGCTATACTCAGAGACAAAATACACATATGATCATCAATATTTATAAAATTGACTCATTGATGCAAATAATTGATAAGTAAATACAGGTCAGTAAAAGCTAAATAAGTCCATGAAAATAATACAATATGTAAATAATATTACACTTTTTGAACAACTTGACATCATGGTGGGGGGGAAACAGTATCCATGACTACCACAGCTATAAACTAAAATCATGAATGTCTGGGAGGGAAGATGTCTGCATATTGGTTGTTCCATTAAGACAGAGGCAAGGGAAATCCAAGCTCTTCCTTGTGAATATTGAAGAAATGAGAAGAAATGATCATAACCCCAATTCAAGGTATTAAGTAAAGCTCCTCACAAAGCCCATGTGTAATTGGAAGTTACAAAAATTGCGACTCGTTAGTTTTGAATAAAAGGGAAGATCAAAAATCCCTGGAGCAGCGTAGTATTAAAGGAGCAGAGGATTAAGGTTTTGTTCGGTTTCTCTTCTAAACTGTCTTTTCTTTCCTTCATCGCAATCCAGAGGGCAATAGTGTGCATCGTGCATCTCTCTCTCTCTTTCTCTTTCTTTCTTTCTTGATCCCAAATATCCCTTTGATTGTTTTGACTATGTAGAGGGAACCAGCTTGTTTTCCTGGTCTCACACTGAACTAGTAACACAGACTTGTTCAAAGTTTTTCATCAGTATCACTGCCTTGGGGCTCCTGGGTGGCTCAGTAAGTTAAGCACCTGCCTTCAGCTCAGCTTATGATCCCAGGGTCCTGGGATCGAGCCCCTCATTGGGCTCCCTGCTCAGTGGAAAGCCTGCTTTTCCCTCTCCCTCTGCCTGCCGCTCTGCCTACTTGTGCTCTCCTATCTCTCTATCAAATAATGAATAAAACACACACACACACACACACACACACACACAAAATACCACTGCCGTTCCCACTCCAGACGTTCTGATTTCATTGGCCTGGGATCCAACTAGGTATCAATGTATTTGGAAGCTCCTTGGTGTTTTCATGTGCAGCAGCATTTGGGAACTGCCATCTTAGAGCCTCGTAGCTCATAGGGCTCCATGCGTTCGTTTTGCAGATGAAAATGCTGAGCCCCAGAGGGAGGGAAGGACTTGCTCAGGTTAACGTAGAATATCTGTGACAGAGCCAAGATTAGCTATAGTATACTTGTACCCTCCCATTCTACTGCTTCTCTAGGTAATTAATCTCCCTGTGCTTTGGTTTTCTCATTTGTAAAATGGGGGTTTTGATGGTACTTACTGGTAGGGTGGTTGGGCTGGTCAAAAAAGATTATGCTTCATGAGAGTTTAGCATGGTGCTTGATTTGCAGCATATAATATCACTTACTGCTGTTGTTTCTATTTGTACTGGGGGCACGAAATGAATGAGATACCCAAAGGACAGTGAACTCATTGAGGACAGAGACTGAGTTTTCTTTCTCCCTATCTGGCATTCAGTACAGACTCTGATGTTTAATGAATGTTTTTTCAATGTGGGGGAAAAAGTGTTTCCCCTTATTTAAAATTTATGCATTTGCATATTTATTTCTACATTTTTATTTATTACATATTTACATGTATAATATATTTATACAATTTATTATATGGTATGTATAAAACTCCCCATAGGTGTCACTGACATTAGAATAATAAGCTAAGATAAAATGTAGTTGGAATCACATTGTAGCAAATAGGTTTTTAAAGAGGTATCAGAAGGAAAAGATATGTAACTTAATTCTCTTCTTGAATTTTAGTTTTCTGCATATTGTGTTAAAAGTAATTATAATTGAATGTTTAAGTCCTCTGAAAAATGGTTTCTAACTTGTCTGTGTCATGTCTGTGGAACATCCATGTAACAACAGAATTTGTGAAGAATCACCAGGTTTAATATTATGTTTCTTAAGTGCTTGTAATGTATCACAGTACATTAAAAGTAATTCTTTCCACATAGTAAAAGGAACATTTGTAGTTCATTGTTCTGCTGCATATAATAGAAAGTTATATGCCTTTAAATTCTAGTCCTTGCAGTAGAATGCCCTACATTTATATTGTGATTTATGGTTTACAGAGTTATAGCACATATGTGATTTTAAATATTCCTAATATTCTTGAGTTATAAAAATCAGCTTATTTTAGAAGTAGATTCTGAAGTCCCTAAAACATCCGATATGTTATTCAGAGAACCATGGGTAGGGTGAAATTTTAAATACCCTCTTCTATTCATCTCATAAGCCTCCTTTATATTTTAGCTACTCTCTTTGAACATTCCCAATCATTGTATCCTGCCACGTGAATGATGTTTTTCATTAAGTAATCTTTATATACATTTTAATCTCTAATGAAACAACTTTTTTCTTTTTTGTCTTATAATAACAAAATCATGTATATGACAGTAAATACTTAGAGTAGCCACAATTTTTCACTGATTTGTTTTTATGCAATACTTTGATTTTTTTCAGTTCACATTAAGGAAAAGGATATTTTTCCTTAAAAATTATCAAAGATTATATAATTTATGTTACTTATCCCTAGATAATCCCCTCACTTAATTCTCCAAAAAAAGTATTATTTCAAAACTGTACTACTTTCCTTCCACTCCACCTATCCTCCTTTATTTTAAAGCAACTGACCTCTGTTCATTCAGAGAGAAAACAGAGGCTGTCAGGTGGGAACCTCCTCAATGTCTTTGCTCATCTGATTCTCATCGGCAACCATCTTCATCTCTCTCCTTTATTTCTGACTCAGTCAGGTTAATTGGACTCCACTTTGCCTAAGTCCAGCAATCTTCTCTTGTTATTTGGATGTCTTTCCCCACTCTTTAATGACTTGGCTCCCCTCCATCAACTATTGTTTTCTCTTGTTCTTTCTTTAAAGTAAACAAATCTACGGAAAGACCGACCAGTGAAGCATAAAACATTATCTCTAGGCCACATAGGCCCAGTTCTCATTACTACCCCCTTTCTGCTGCTGCTTCTTCTTTTTTTTTTTTTTTAAAGATTTCATGTATCTATTTGATAGACAGAGATCACAAGTAGGCAGAGAGGCAGGCAGAGAGAGAGGAGGGGAAGCAGGCTCCCCCTGAGCAGAGAGCCCGATTCAGGGCTTGATCCCAGGACCCTGGGATCATGACCTGAGCCGAAGGCAGAGGCTTCAACCCACTGAGCCACCCAGGTGCCCCCCGCTTTCTGCTTCTTGAACCTCCTTCGTATCACCATTCTTGGTGTCCCTGTTTGAAAGTGGGATCTCATCATTTTCTTCCTACTGTTTTAGGTCTGTAACTATTCAGCAGGAATCCCTACTTCAGGAATGTCCATCCTATCTTTCCAGCATCCATCATAGAATGCTTCAGGGATCTTTAAAATCCAAAACTCGTAGCCTATTAAATTGGTTGTTAACATGAGACTGTTCCTGTCTGGAAATTTTGGCTGGGCCCCAAAGCAAAGAATCGTGAGTGCCAAGGATCCCTGCTCTAAGGAGAGATATTATACCATGCATATAGGATTTGCAGAATAGTTCCGCAATCTAGTTCTAATTTTTCCTAATCTCTCACCTTAAGGCTAGTTAATAAAAAGCAAAGAGGAACCCTGGTGGGAGTCAAGATGTCCCCAACCAGAAGTGCCAGGCTGTCGGATTACCAGAATCCCAGATGGATGGAAAGGTTCACAGGCTAGCCGGGGAAGGAATCACCGTTTCTAGGTGGCCACATTTGGAAATCTCCAGCAAGGGAATTTCTGTGGAACTGCTAAGGTTTCCCAGGAAGCAGAATTAGCACTGGGATTCCTTCACACCCAACAACAGCAAATTGTAATAGTGAATTGTTGCAATCAAGGAAGACACTTTGTGCCATTACCTCTCTTGCCCCTATGTCAACTAATGAAGGGTTGCGGCAAGTGGGAAAGGAAAGATACAGAGCTTGGGAAAAAATAGTGTGAGTTATTCTGCAAGTTTCTTTACCTGAGTCAGGACAACCTAAAGTAAGAGTGTTGAAAAGTTCAATTGAGAGGGATGTCATTAGGCCAGAGGGTTTTTGGTGTTTTTGTTTGTTTGTTTATTTTTAAATACAGAAAGGGTATTAGAAAATTACAGAATCTGGAGGAGATAATGTTCCAGGGACAGGGAAAGGAAATTTGGCATTGAAGGAAGAGAGGCAGCCACTTGTCCCTACAGTGTCCAACAGACTTATTAAGAAAGAAAATCACTCCAGTTCTGGTAGCAAGCAAGATCCTTTAAATATTTGCTATTTATCTGGCTTCGCTTTTCATCACCAGCCCTCCAATCCTAAACTCTCTTACCAAAATACTATGAATAGCCTTCATCACCTTACTGACTTGACTGACTGCTATTTGATCTTAAGATGCAGTTCAGAGATCACCTTCTCAGTGGAGCCTCCCATAATGTCACAGCACACCCCATGTCACCTTAGGTGTTCCCATCAATGTTCCTAGGGCATCCCACTGTTTTCCACCCTACCACCCATTAACCTGGTGACCTTATTTATCTTTTTTTTTTTTAAGATTTTATTTATTTATATAAGAGAGAGACAGAGAGAGAGAGAGAGAGAGAGACAGAGAGTACAAGCAGGGGAGCAACAGAGGGAGAGAGAGAAGAAAGCTCCCTGCCGAGCAGGGAGCCCAATTTAAGGCTCAATCGCAGGACCCTGGGACTATGACCCGAGTCCAATGCAGACACTTAGCCAGCTGAGCCACCCATGTGCCCCCCCCCTTTTATCTTACTTATGAGACTATGTGATTCTCTTTTATAGCTGCATCCCTGATCCAGGTTGTAGGGTCTTTAATAAACTTAAATACTTTTGTAAATGAGAATTAATTGATAATGTTAGCATTACATTGAGATATAAATCTGAAAAAAAAATACTTTGTAGTTCACAAATTAGAATTTTTTAAAGATTGTAGAAAAAACATTTTCTGTAACAGATGAAATTCAAAATGTTGCCTGTGCCCATTATGATTCCCTTTGTGTAACTACTTGGATGCTCTCTCTCGTGAGTGCACGGTCTCTGCTCTTTCTCTCACTGTATCCTTGTGCTGGGAAGATGTCAAAGGACAATACTGCTCACCCTTCATCCATCAAGTATTTTCAGTCTCTTATCTCATTACAGAATACACTTGAGAGTTCCTTTTCACTATAGATATTTCAGTCCTTCCTCACAAATAATTTTACTCTCTTTCAGCTCCCTCTTTCCCCAATCTGACCCTTGCCATACAGTGTTATTGATGCCATATCCCACATCTGAAAGTGTTTCCAGAATTAATTTTTCTTTAAGACATGAATATATATGAATAAAAATACAATGTGCTTTTGTTTGCTGGCTTTTCTCATTAAGATTTCTGATGTTTCTGCTATGACTTCAGCTTACTAGCTATAACTCATTAAAGCAAAAAGCAAAACAAAACAAAACAAACAAACAAAAACAAAAACAAAAAACCCAAAAGCAATTTAAGGAAAAATGGGTGTGGGCACCACCGAGCAAATACCTCAGCCCTCGTACAGTACGTCCCTGTGCGTCCACTCCCATACGTACAAATCATGAAGGGAAGAAAATGTTCAATTTCTGCTGTTCCAATATAGGAACCCATTTTTCTTTTTTTTTTTTTTTTTAGTTTTTTTTTTTTTATCTGTCAGAGAGAGAGAGAGGGAGAGAGAGCAAGCACAGGCAGACAGAATGGCAGGCAGAGGCAGAGGGAGAAGCAGGCTCCCCGATGAGCAAGGAGCCCGATGTGGGACTCGATCCCAGGACGCTGGGATCATGACCTGAGCCGAAGGCAGCTGCTTAACCAACTGAGCCACCCAGGCGTCCCTAGGAACCCATTTTTCTAACCCTCTATGAACTTGCAGAGGCTTATTGTTATTTGTGATTTTGGCACAAAGCATAATGATGTTTGTAATTTTGAAAGGCTGAGTGGAGACAGTCACAGGGGTTCCTGTGCCATGATGGGACTAGAAGAGCTGCTTCCGGTGGGCTCTCCTCGGGAGGTTGTTTCCGGGAACCAATACCCAGCTCCCCTGAGCTGCTCACAGGAGAGCAGTGTGGACTCTTCCACTGACTGGTGCCGAGTCCTTTCGAGCTAGGGAGGACTTTTAGTAGCTACTTTGAAATCTTACTCTGGTAAGGTTGATTGGTTTAAGAAACTTAATTTAACACAGACTTCCTCACTGAAGGGGATTTGCTAAACAACAATGGAGTCTCATAATTTTGATGGATAAATTATTTTAGTGAGATTGCAGTCTACTCTGAAAGTAGCTATCCAGATGTGATACCTTAAAATATATATATTAAAGTTCATAAAATACACATCATAGATGAGAATATTTTGAAAGCATTAATAAATATGTTATTAGATTTCATTTGAGACCACCAAATGAATATTCAGGTTAGAGAGCAGCTAAGATAAAGTCAAAACATATCAAGTGTCCTACCTGGCTAGGTTGTTAAATACATTGGTTTTTAATAATACACCTTCTTCCAATACTGAATTTTGGGTGGAGTTAGGGAAAGATTAATACTTCAAGCATTCTACAAGGTTTCCAAAATATTGCCACAGTGATTTAGAAAACTGTGAAATTCCGTGCATTAACTTTTTTACACTCACTTTAATGTTGTATGCACTTCTAAAGCTTACGGCTCAGGTATAATACATGTTTTGCTTAGATTCTTTTTTAATATACTATATAAATGAGACCTTTCATTTTGTTCACGCTAAATCTTTTTTGACTTAAAAATATGCCTACAAACCCACACATCTCGAAAGATTTGGCAAACTACAATGAAAGCAATTATTTTTAATTCCAAAGACTGCAAAAATATCCCAGATATTTGTCAGTTTGCCTGGAACTATTTTGGACACAAATGTAGAAGAGATTAATTTTCTATTGTCATATGGCCATTAGTCATCAAAAAAAAAAACCCCAGATAATGTGTTAATGTGTATTGTTTGAAATTACTTCAGAGAAATTTCCAGCTGTATTTAACATAATAGTATTTAAGCATTTCTCTCAGATGTTTGGCCTTGTTTACCGTTTTGAATTGCTAAGAGTTAGAACTCAAGTGAAATGTATGGTTCTCTCTATATCTAACTGTAAAGCCTCTGGTTATATCTTGGTACCCCCTTTGAGACCAGCATATTACTCACCAGTATAGTTTGGCAAAAAAACCCATCAGACAAAGGGGATTAAGAATTAGAACAGATGGAATCTACTTACAGTTGAATTAATGATTTGAAGGTGACCTTGATAATAATAACTGGTTGTTGTTTTAAGGAGATGATGACTGAAATATTAATATTTTCTCTGTAGGTCAGGGTAGTTGCCATTGTACAGGAGAATCATACTTCCTGGAGCCAATTTCAAAGGTATATGGAGAGAATGTATGGTGTGTGTTGTGTGTGAATGGTATTTAAGGTAGATTTTGCAATAAATTAAAATAGAAATGGGATCATTGCTCTAGTTATTATTTCTAAAAATCTAAGTAGAAAATATAGAAACAATGGAAAGTATTGAAGAGTTGGCATAGGAAAATCTAGACAGCTGGCCCTTAGCCAAAGGGAGTGGATTTAATACTTACACCCCTGTTATTATTTTATTATGTTTTGTTGTTATTACCTCCATTATTATTATCCTGAAAATGTTATTACGTGTCCATAATGGAACCGACGCTGAAACATCTTGAATTCTTGCTCTCTGTCTTCTTTACTGGTTGATCCCTTCTACCTAACAAACATGTTTCTCAAGGACTGGCCCTTGACTTTACTTGCCATTCTCTTTATGTTCTCTTTTGCATGTAGGAAGATGGCTATCAAGTCAGTAACTTGGGTTTTTTTAAGCCCTACTTTCCCCTCCCCAAACACCGAAATCTCTACCCAGATTCCCAGTGTCCACATGCAACTCAGAATGCCACACTGAACATTTAACATTTGGTTCAAAAAATCCTTTCTCAGTATTGTTGTACTTCTACGAAATAGCAATGTCATTTTCGTATTGAACTATGGTGTCACCATGTGGCCTCTTTCTTACACGCTGGCCTCAAATACACTGACTGCATTTCTTTGATTTCCCAGAACGAGCATGAGTGTCATTTTAAAGATTTCAGGGAAAAGTTAGGAAAGTGATTTAAGTCTCTGTCAAGAAATAACACCAAATTGAGAACTAAGCTTCCCAGTTAATTAAAAAGTTTTTGGACTATCCAAAAATAAAGAAATTGTTACTGGTCTCATTCCATGTATTCTCCACCCAGAGTCCGCCTTGAAGTGTCTTTTTTTCCTTGTTTTCCTCACACCCCCTGGAAACGCCTCCCTGGGGGTTTCATTTTCCCTTATGCAGAGTAATTCCGCTTGCCGAAGCTTGACTTCCAAGCTTGCGTCTGTAAACCCGGCTAGATCACCCCTGAATATAGTAGGCTTCTATTTCACAGGACTTAGTCTCCTGAGAAGGAATTCATTATTTGTAGGAATAATTTTCTGTAATACCAGTTATCCTTACTCTGCTTCTTCCCTATGCAGCCCCTGTATTCCATTTAGTTTCCAAGTCCAAATCACCCCTTTGTTGGTCTCTCTTCCGTGAGCCACACACCACCCAGACTTTGATTTCTTATTTTTTCTCCATCTTTAGAGATTCACTTCATTTATTATTGAATAAAATGCTTCTAGATTTCCTGTTTTAATTAGCTTGCTGATCTTGGGCCTGTTCTCCAAAAGATTCCTGTACCTTCAATACAGTTGTAGTAATTCCTGTTTATAGGGTTTTTGTGAAATTACCTGGCACGATGCTTGGCACGCAGTACTAAGTGATTAAATGTTATAATTCTCCTATGTTCTTCCTTGGGAGTCCTGTTGAATATTAAGTAACTTTGGGGTACTACATTCGTTATCCTCTCTCTCTCTCTTTCTTCCCCCTTCTGTTTCTCTACATTAAATTGTGAAATTCTTAAGAGCAGGAACTGTACTTGGTGCTTAAAGAGCGCAGTAGAGAGGGATAGTCAAGATTCAAACATTTTTTCAAATACATGAGTTTGTGAGAATATGGCTTTAGGAAGTTAACCTGTGGCAATAAGTCTGTATTGTCCATAAGATGATACTGATGTTGTTTGCTGATAGATGGTGACTACACTTACCACGGTGAGCACTGAGTAATGGATAGAATTGTTGAATTGTTATGTTGTACTTCTGAAACCAATGTTAACACTGCATGTTAATTATATTTCAATTAAAAAAAAAAAGCTAGCACCTTAAAAAACATATTTTAAAAAAAGAAGTTACCTATAATATATGGTGAGGCTTTTTGTGGAGGGGCGTGGGGCTCAAACTCTCAGTACATTGTGATTATCTTTCTCTGGTTTTCTAAGATGAATGTGAGTCCTAATTGAGAGAAAAGTAGTTCTGATTAAGCTGGTCTATTGCAGCTTGTTCCTTTGAAATAGATCCATTAATACTGTAATTCACTTTTTCCATTTTCTTTACTTTTCTTTGTTCCTTTCTTTTGATTTGCTGCTTTCAAATACCCATTTGTGCTTGAAGTTGATTTTATACACACACACATACACGACTCCTTAATAAGAGAAGAAGAAAATTATTTGGGTGTATTCATGTTGTGACTTTGACTTTTTTTGTATATAACTTTTTCTTTCATTTAAAAAAATACAAAATACTTTTTTATAGCCAAAGTTTTCCCAGATAGAAGGTGGAATCGAGTGGAATAAAAAAAACCAAAGGTTTTATACAGGATAATATTCAAAGCAACTTGCCTGTGTTCTTTGAGTTTGAAGGTGGTGATTAGGTTTTCAGATTTAGAGAAGTGTGAGACAACCTAATTAAACACCTTTTTGCTGAAAAGCAGCTCGATAAATCCAGATTGCTTTGGGAATCTCTCAAAGCTTTTATCAGAAAGATAATATTGCAAAAGTCTTTTAAACTAATAGCTTTTGAAAAATTATTTCCCAGACTGAAAATAAATTCTAAAAATACTTAAATAAATATGCATGCTAGAATACTATGTTGCATAGATGCAAAAATATATCTTCTTCAAAAGTATAAGATGTACAGTCCCTAAGTGTGCTGGGACCTATTTTCTAACAATAGTTAAGACAATTTAATAAATTTATGACTGCTTAGATCTCAGATTTCTCTTTACAAATTCTTAATAATTATTTGTTAGAGGGATCGTATGGAGATGATGATGAAGAAGAAAAGCAAATCATTATAGATCATAGAGTTGTTGGAGTTGTAATAAAACCTTCATCTTCTCTATGAGCGTAGTGTTTACGATTGCCATCACTAGCTGTATACTTATTCAATGTAAATTGTTTACCTGTGAATGCAATGGAATGCATTTTGTGATTTTTTTTTAAGATTTTATTTATTTATTTGATAGATGGAGATCACAAGTGGGCAGAGAGGCAGGCAGAGAGAGAGGAGGAAGCAGGCTCCCCACTGAGCAGAGAGCCCTATGCGGGCTTGATCCCAGGACCCTGGGATCATGACCTGAGCCTAAGGCAGAGGCTTTAACCCACTGAGCCACCCAGGTCCCCCTGCATTTTGTAATTTTGAAGTATCATTCAGTAGCGTGCCTTCCTTTCTAACAAAAATACTTTGGGGTTGCCCTTACTGACTTTCAGTGCCTCAAAATACTGATCCTTTATATTATCAATTTTGTCATTCTGTAAAGTGAGATGGATGGACTCAGTGACCTCAAAGTTCCCTTCTAATCTTTAACAACATATGATTTTAAATCTTGATGTTTTTTCTTTTTGGTTTTCATGAGAGAACATGATGATGGATTTAAGGAGATTGGGAGGATTCCTTTATTTAATTGAAAATAGTCCACAGCACTATCAGAAAATATTTAATAAGATGGTATTACAATTTGAAGAGAGCGTGAGATTGCAGTTAGATGGTAAGGGTGTAAACAAATCCACACACTATTAGGTTGATTAAATTTATCTTTCCGAAAATTGAATATATGGTGGTCTTTTATATTGCAAATGAGATTTGAGGAAAATTAATGAAGCTGAATCCACATTAGGTGGCCATGCTTTTCTTCATGTTTGATTGATAGCAAAGGGTTGCTACTACCTTTTAGTAATTAATCTCCTTTGTCCCATAGAACAAAATTTTTTTAAAATTTAAAACAATTTATTCACAGTTAATACAATTATGGATATGAAGCAGTTAAACATTGGCTTACATTCAGGATAAAGAAAAGGTAATTAATAAACTGAATTCTTCATTCACAGAACAACAGCGGTGCAGTTTTGCTGTAGAGTTGATTTTTTTTTTTTTTCCTGTGGACGTGAAGAGCAATATCATTTTGGCTTCTAAAATGGTCACTTTCAGTTACAAAATTGTGTGTCTTTGTCTCTTCCAAAGCATTCACTAAAGAGTCCAAAATGGCAGTTGCCCACGGTCAGACACTACACTGTTTGATTGCAAACTCTATAGTAAGAGATGTTTTATTTTTTTTTTAAGGCAAGGTAGGGCTTAGCTAATTATTTCAAATGATAAAATCATTTTAAATGGTTTAGCTTTGAACTATATCCGTAATAAAGTTTGTGGCTACTCTTGTTTTATTTTTTTTTAGTGTAAACTTTTAATTCACCCACAGCAATGTTCACAAATTTTAAAAGAATTCTTTTGAATTCTTTCCTAAAGCAAAATTGTATGTATCTCTTGCAATAGTCCTAATGCAGCTAGTACTCTTTATTGATCTGTGTATTTCCAGCAGCTAGCCTGGTGAAAGAAGCTCAATTAAACTCCAGGAATGAATGTTCAGTTTTTCCTACAGAAAGGTTTCTTGCATGAGTTTTTCCCTCTCCGGTAAAATTCAAGTTCTGTATTCTTCCATTACTCTCCAGGATCTGCTGCTTGGAAGCTTGAAGTTCCCATGCCATAACCAGGTGGTAGCTCTCATTCTAAAATAATCCTTTTGTTCTCCTTTGCTTTGAAATCTTTGTAAAATTTCCCATTTTCTGGTATTTTGTCCTCCAACTAAAACCAATATAAATTAATTTGTAGTAATTCCATGCTAAGAAAATTCATGGTGATTATTCCCGTGGATAGTTCAGTTTAAAAGCACTTTTAAGGGGCGCCTGGGTGGCTCAGTGGGTTAAGCCGCTGCCTTCGGCTCAGGTCATGATCTCAGGGTCCTGGGATCCAGCCCCGCAACGGGCTCTCTGCTCAGCAGGGAGCCTGCTTCCTCCTCTCTCTCTGCCTGCCTCTCTGCCTGCTTGTGATCTCTCTCTGTCAAATAAATAAATAAGATCTTTAAAAAAAAAAAAGCACTTTTAAAAATAAAATAAAATAATAAGGTACTTTTAGAGTGGATAGTGTATGTTTGGGGCAAGTGAGTGAATCTTGGATGGAGAAACTTTTGACCTCTATTGGTCAAGCAGGGAAAAATTGAGGCACAAAGATAGCCTGCTGTATCTTTCTGGAGTCTCACTCACTCTGTTACTCTGCTTAACCATTAAATAATCTCATTAATCTTCTGTCTATATGTTCAGTAAGACCAGAACACTGTAGGCCCAGTACTCCTTTCATAGTGTTGAAATTAGTGGATTCCTAAAACCCATAGTTTTTTTTTGCTGGCTGTTTGGAAAGTAGACCTTATACCAAATTCCTACAGTGAGACTTTTCAACAGCGTATTATCTTATTTTCTGAGACAAAATTGTGCTACATCAATTTATTTGACATTCAATGAGCCAAACAAGTACAATATGCCTTATGTGAATACTATATCATTTTGTTTTTATCTCACCCAGCAGATACCATTTTCTCCCAGTCTGCTGAAATTCTGTTCTGCTTTCTTTCTTTACAAATCCATACTTTTATTCTGCTTTACATATTTTTTTTCTTTGGTATTTTCTCCAGCTAGATGATGACGTTCCATAATTTGGGCACGAAGTTTAGCTTATAGGTATCTACATTCTACAAAGCATTCTACAAAGCTTCTAAAATTAAGTTCTATGTTCAGAAAGTAGGTGCTTTTAAATATGTTCTACTTGATTTTAATAATTTGATTTTAATTTGTCGATGGATCTCAGCTATGTCCTCAGAAATCTTGGCTATTACTGTCTTTTTTTTTTTTTTTTTTTCTTGTTACATGTACCCATCTTTTGATCTTCTCGGATGTTGCCATTGAAATGGTTCTCGTCTACACATATTGGTGGCATAATAAATTCTCTTGGGCTCTGTCCACTTTCTATCAGGTGAATTTAAGTTAACCTATACTTTTTCATGCTTACTCTGTAGGTTAGATAATTTCTGGGTTTGCTATTCCATCATGCTTGAAAGAATACCAATTTAATGATTTTCTGTATAATTTTAAATGTTGAATTACTAATCCTTTTGAAAATGTTTTCATTTTATGCATTATTATGGTACTTTCCTTTAGCCTTTGAGGTTGATTGAGAGTAGAGATGATTTTTTTAAGGTTTTATTTATTTATTTGAAAGAGAGAGAGAGAGCATGAGAGGGGAGAAGGTCAGAGGGAGAAGCAGACTCCCCATGGAGCTAGAAGCCTGATGCGGGACTCGATCTTGGGACTCCAGGATCATGACCTGAGCCGAAGGTAGTTCCCTAACCAACTGAGCCACCCAGGCACTCCCGAGATGATTTTTTTTTTTAAAGATTTTATTTATTTATTTGTCAGAGAGAGAGAGAGAGAGCACAAATAGGGAGAGTAGCAGGCAGGGAGAGAAGCAGGCTCCCTGCTGAGCAAGGAGCCCAGTGTGGAACTTGATCCCAGGATCCAGAGATCATGACCTGAGCTGAAGGCAGACACGTAACCGACTAAGCCACCCAGGTGTCCCCCATTTTTTTTTTTTAAGTTTCACCAAATCATTTTTTTTTTTCACTATGCCAGATTTTTTATTACTGGTGTGTATTTAAAGCCAGATATTTATAAGTGTTAAATACATGCATTTTATAAAATCATTTATTCTTGTTTGTGATCTTATAAATAGATCAAGTGCTATGGAAGGAAGAGACAACTTAAGAGATCTGGCATTTACTGTGAATTCATTAAATTTTAGATGGGTTATGTTTGTTGTGACATTGTACCTTTTACCATAAACTTGTGAGGGAGATCATTGTCTTCTTTTTACAAGAGAAGAAATTGTGATTTAGAGACCTATATATATAGTTAGAATTCAGATCTGTGTCTTATTCCATCATGCATATTTCTCAGATCTATTATATAATCATGTATAGGTATATACTCTTTAGCTATTATGGTCTTTAGGTATTAGATAACTTATCTAGAAATCTTCCATTATACTCGTTCCATTGTCTTTGTCGTAATCTGTTCCCCAACATGTTTCCCATTCTAGAAATAAAATTAAGGTATAGTAAACTTTAAAACACATGTTTACCCAAACATTTCTTTGTGATAGTTTCTAGATATGATAATAAACTTTTTTTAAAAAATTAGTTTAAAAACTCTCTACAAGGTGGGATTTGAACTCATGACCTCGAAGTCAATAGTCACATGAGCCAGCCAGGTGCTCCATGGATATGATAATACCCTTCCATCTCTGTTAGGTCTGAGGAACTTTTAAACATACTGTGAGTTGTACATGCCTTAGTGTTGCCAATGACAGGAAATACCTGTGCCCTCCTCTTTCCTTTGCTCTATAACACACGTTGAAGTTACACTGCCTTGTGCTTTTAGTCTCTTATGGAGGTTTTGAAGTCCAGTGATTTTTACTTTTTTTTTTTTTTTTTTTCAAGTGTCCTTGGGGACCCTGGATAAGGACAGTATGTATTCGAGAGGCTTCCTCCAGCATTAACCTTTTCCACCTTTCCCAAATATAGCTTCTCCCCCTCTTTTTAAAGCAAATGTGTTTGCATCTATGTTCCCTTTATTTAGAATAAATTATTTTCTTGAAAACTTATAAATACTTTGGGTGATAAATCTCTGTGGAAACATTGGCAGAGTGAATACAATTTATGTGTCCAAAGTAAATACAGTTCTCCTCTTTCACTTGCCTTTTTAATCATGGAGATCCTAAATTTCTCTGGAAGGAGTAGAGCCAATAGAGTTTTAGAGGAGAAAACCCTACCTCCTCAATCTATTTTTTATTTGTTTGTTATGATACGATTCTTTGTCCATTGTTGATAGTCATTCTAACTGACAGCTCCTTTTAAGTTACCAGGATGGGTAACACTTTCCTAATTTTTAGCTATATGCTTTATCTCATGTGACCTGTTGTCCTCACTTATGAATGCTGTAGCAGAGCAGTGGAGTGCGGTGGGATGGGGAGAGACAAATAATCAGATATAAAAGGATGCTACAGATTTAGAAAATGAACAGAAAATCAAAGACATGCTATGGGAGATTTTCTTCAAGTGCTTAATGGTTTGTTTAATACAGATCTGATCTACTCTCTAGTGTATATGGAATCAGAAGAAATTAATTACTCCTTGTTTATAGTTTTTCTTCTAATTATGTGATGTGCAGAGCAAGTTGTATAACTTCTTCCATCCATCGGGTGGGATTGGAGCAAGGGCCATGGAAAAGGTGGCCATATTAAAATGCCTACTTGTCCACCATTTTCTCTTTGTCAAGCTCTTTATTGGAATTATCCCATCTATCCTTCCTATAAACTTAATAGACACTATCACTAGCTTCACTTACAAATGGGTGAACCGGCTTTAGAGAATGTAAGTTGACCTTCATTTCTGGCTCTTGGAAGTCTGTTGACTCTTCCATAAAGTATCTATTAAGTTTGTAGGGAAGAGATGGGATAATTCCTCTAAGGTGGTTGATGAAGAATCAGTACTGAAGAGATGTCATCCCGTACTGTTATTTAGACCTCATTATGATGGTCAACTGAGATATCGTCTTTAGGTCATTTTTTAAATCTTTATGTTCAGTTAGCTAGCATATAGTACATCATTAATTTTTGATGTAGTGTTCAGTGATTAATTAATTGCATGTAACACCCAGTGCTCATCACCACATGTGTCCTCCTTAATATCCATCACCCGGTTACCCTCTCCCTTCACCTCCCTTCTGTAGCCCGAGTTTGGTTCCCAGAGTCCAGAGTCTCTCCTGGTTTGTCTCCCTCTCTGATTTCTTCCCATTCACTTTTCCCTCCCCTCCCCTGTGGTCCTCTGCACTATTCCTTATGTTCTATATAGGACAAAAGTAATTTTGTAAGTTATAAAAAATGATATACATATTAACCATCATTATTCTTAATAACATGTGCATTGTATAATGAATATGTAATTTTATTTTTTCCCAGAAAAAAAGAAAGACACCTTCTTAAGCTTTCCACTTGAGAGCCAGAGGTTTAAAAGTTTGTCATTTCTTGGAAGTTTATATCTAAGAAATATGAGCAGAAAATTATAGAATAATTGTGCAAATTATTAAGAGAATTTTGATATTGTCAGTTACTGGAAGCTTTTTATTGAAAACTCACTTGAGAACATGGAAAAATGGTAACAGTATAATTCAGGTGAAAGAAAATCTAAAGAATTATTGAATATAGCAACTTACTTAGGAACCATATTCTCTAGAAAAGGAGGAATCAGGAATGGCTTTTTTTTTCAGATTTATATTGGATGATGTTTCTGATATTTAAAAACCTAGTATATTGAATATTTTACCAATGTGATTGACTAATTTACACATCATAATGATTTTCCAAGGTCTAGGAGGAAAAATTATACAAGCGGGGAGGGAGCACATGGTACATACTTTTATCCACTACAGAGGATGATAACTTCACTCCCAATTTATTAACAAAAATGAGCGGGAAAAAAAAGTGTTTCCATAGCAACATTAGCAAAACAGAAAATTTGCCTACTGTCTAAGATCATATTTTTTTTAATCCCACCCACTCACCAAACTGGAAGCCTGTGAGAATTAATTAAACTCAAAGATAAATTATTTAAAAGTGAAAAGAGATTAAGATAACATGGCAGGAATGATAAATTGTTTACAACCAGTGAAAGCATAGCTCGAGGAAAAGGAAACACATCTCCTTTGATATAACAAGAATCAAAGGGGGAGGGTTGGCGGAGGAGAGCTGGGGATGGCAAATCATTATGGTAAAATTAAAAGGATGGAAGTCGGCTGAAAGAGATAGAATCTGACAGGATCTAGGGTGCATTGCTGTACACTTAGACCATAGTGATGGATACCTTTTTGATTATAACCTTCAGTGAAATAAAGGAATGACTCCTTTGCCCCCTTCCTGATGATTCATAATAGCTACTGTTAACAGATGTCATGGCTGTATTTGCTTTGTAAAAATCATGAAATCCCTAAACAAGTCTGTGAAATGGGTATTGTTATTTCTCTTCTACAGATGAAGGATGGAAGTGCAGAGAAATTAAATAACTTGTTTCATGTTTCCAAAATCAATACGTGTTTTATGGTTTCCTGAGTTTTTTGAATAAGCGTTTCACAAGATTTTAACTCAAAGTGAAAACTAATTTCAGCATTGTATTCAGACCAGCTGAGGGAGCACTCTATGTAATATTTTTTGTTACCATGTTAATATTAAGATGTTGTTGCATTTACTGGTGATTAAAACATATATATAGTAGCTGCCCGGGTCAATTATCTGTTCGAAGAGCAGCTTGCGTGCCGTGGAAGGTAGTGGATGTTTGTCTGTGGGTTGATTTGGAAAGTTAATAAATTAGACTGTTTGAAAACTCTTAAACTAAGGCAAGGAAAATATAGTGGTAAACACTTAGGGGTTATAAAATGTTGAAAGGTAAATCATATATGCAAAAAGAAATGATCCTTTGCTAAGAGGATAAACCTTTTAAGTTAGTTTTAAGTTAGTTTCCACTCTAAGCTAGCAAAATAAATTTGATTTTTTTTTTTTTTTTTTAAAGAGAGAGAGAAAGAGCGGGTGTGTGCGTGGTTGGGGGAGAGGCAGAGGGAGAGGGAGAAAGAAAACCTTAAGCAGGCTCCATGCTTAGTGTGGAGTCCACCTCTGCGATCAGTCTCATGACCTTGAGATCATGACCTGAGCCAAAAATCAAGAGTTGGATGCTTAACCAACTGAGCCACTCAGGTGCCCCCAATGTGGTAAATGTTTTTATGTGCCCTTCCTGTTAATCTTTTTTTCCCCCCTCACTTCGTTACTACTTGTATAAACTTATATGTGTGAGTAAATGAAGCTAATGATAAATTATAAGTATATGGTTTTTTGTTGTATGTATTTATTTGTATTCTTGCTTCCAGTTTTATGATCTTTGAGGAACTGAAGTCTTTAGATTCACTCTCTGTTTTTTCTTAAAAACAAACAAAAAAGGTAGAAATAAAATACCAAAAAAAGAATTTTCAAAGGCACTTTTCCATCTGGCATGCATTTTTTATTACATCAATTTGCATCATTTTCAATTAAGCTGTGTCTTTTCTCTTTCTGTAAACTAATGAGATCCACATGAACTTTGAGACATTTCTAGATTTAAAGACAGGTGGAGCCTCTCACAAAGTATGTGTGAGTGAAAAGTGGCCTTTCCAGATCTTTTTCCTTCTGTTTATTTATTTATTTAAATACATTTTAAGTAATCTCTATACCCAATGTGGGGCTCGCAACCCCGATATCAAGAGTTGTATACCCCACTGTCTGAGCCAACCAGGCAACCCCTTTTCCTTCTTTTAAAGCGGTTGTTTTTTTATATTATCTGATTTCCATGAAGATTTGAGCATTTTATTATTATTATAGTAATTTCCCCCTTTCTACCTTGTGTAGACTTTTGTGCTTTATGCTTTACTTGACAGTCAACATATTTGTCAAAAAGGGACTTCAGAACAAATTGTTGTTTTATTTCCCACAGCTGTAAGAGCTTGCCACTAAACTAACACAAACTTCTGTTAAACAATGCTATGAATTTTTATTTTTATTCTTATTCTTATTTTTTGAGAGCCATGCTTTTCGAACCGTAGTCTACATTGGAATCACCAGGAGAGCTTATTAAACTATGATTGCTGGGACCCACCCCAAGAGTTTCTAATTCCACAGGCCTAGGGTGGGATCTGAGAATTTGCTTGTCTAACCAGTTCCCAGACGATGTTGCTCCTGCTGGTTTGGGCCCACTTTGAGAAGCACTGTTCTAGAGACACCAGGACTCTGAAGCAGGGTGAAAATGCGTGCTGCGTAAAGAATGGAGGATAAAATAAATATGACATCAGTTAAGTGCTGATGAGAGTTTGAAGGTATGGAGATGGACCAGCGACCATTTTTTATGGAAACAGATGCAACCAGATGGGGTGGGTCAAGAAATACAGAAGGTCTGAGATTTTTACTCTTCTTGAACGCCCTAAAGATAGCTGACCACAATGTCAGGGATTCAGAGACTCCCTTGAATCAGACGCAGTGGCCTTGGTGACTCCCAGCACAGCAGACTGCATGGGCGCCATGTTCACATGAGTTACTCCTGACCCTAAGTCCAGTGGGGCCATGCTGAGTAGCCCAGATGGATACTCATATGCTGTGAGTTTGTTTTATAGCTGAGGAAGCCTGGCTTGGGAGATCCCAATCTTTCAAAGGGAGCCTACCAGCAAACCTGTCTAACTTTGCCCTCTATTTCCCTGAGCAACAAATAAATCTGTTTTCCACCCTGCAGGGAGGCACTCCCTCTGTCTTCCAAGGCTGTTAGCTATGCAAATGTTCTAGAAAAGATACTCTAGAGCAGAGGCTCTCCCTTCCTCTGTTCCCATGACATGCAGAAACATGATGGACCTATGGAGAATTGTCTCCCAGCATGGTGATTGGAAGTAGGACAAATTCAGAGGAACAGTCAAAACCCTTTTGATGTTTCTAGTCTCAACGAAGTTACACCTGGTTGATGACCTTCTTTATTCCAGAAAGAATTTAAGATGGATTTTTCACTCTTAAGTAGTGAAGTATGTATATTATTTCTTGGTGATAACAACCTCAGGATTTTCAGCTTATTAACTTTATAATTTCAGTCACTTAACTGCTTTTGTATTTCAGTTTTTAAGTTTATAGTAGCTTCCATCTATTAAGGATTTTATTTATTTATTTTTTTAGAAGATTTTATTTATTTATTTATTTGACAGTCAGAGATCACAAGTAGGCAGAGAGGCAGGCATGAGAGAGAGGGGGAAGCAGGCTCCCTGCTGAGCAGAGAGCCTGATGCGGGGCTCGATCCCAGGACCCTGAGACCATGACCTGAGCCGAAGGCAGAGGCTTTAACCCACTGAGCCACCCAGGCACCCCTTTTAAGGACTTTATAATCATTCTTACATATGACATGATATATGTGCTATATAATCCTTGTTTTATAGTTTAGAAAATTGAGGTAAAAAGGTGTTATTTAGGCACGCCTGGCTGGCTCAGTCATTAAGCGTCTGCCTTCGACTTGGGTCATGGTCTCAGAGTCCTGGGACTAATCCCTGCATCTGGCTCCCTGCTCAGTGGGGAGTCTGCTTCTCCATCTCCCACTTCCCCTGCTTGTGTTTTTGTTTTCTCTCTCTCTCTCTCTCTCTCTCTCTCTCTCTCTCCCTCTGACAAATAAAATCTTAAAAAAAAAAAAAAAAAAAAAAAAAAGGTGCTATTTAACTTAGTACTTGGTCACATCCTAACAGGTGGTAGGGCTGTTTTCACCGTACTGTGATCTTCTGTTCTTCTGTGGTTGTCAGTAGTGAAAAATAAAAGCTGGATGTGTAATTGTGAGGTTACTTAGGGACATAAAATGGCCAACATAGGATGACTTAGATTTCATATCTGATATATTTGTAGGCAGTTTGTTGGTCGGCAAGGTGTTAGCATGATGTATTTAACAGAATTCAGATCTCGGCTGAGGAGATGTTTGTATGACCTGAGTATGGGATTTCCTCATGTAAGTACCTTGATAATGTTCCTTAACTGTGTGGGACTCGGGAGCAGATTATCAGCAAGAATAGGGCTAGACTAGTTTTAGAAACTGCCTTGTTGCTGCTTTTCTTTCCTTTGCGGCGCCAATCAAATTCTCTTCCTTTTCCACACTGATTCTTTCTTGGTTTCTGAATCTGCATTGGTGCTCAACTGTCAGAGAATAAGGCCACTGATTGTAGATTAATTCTAGAATTCTAGAGTGCAATCACATGGACCCTGGATCCCTACCGCATCCACAGGCAAATTCTACTAATATATTTAAGGATTAGGTGATGATGAATTAATCCAGCAATTTTGGTGAATTAGGTAATGATGTATTAATCTAGCAAGATGCTTGTCATGTAGGAAGACAACTTCTGTGGCCTCTCAAAGTACCATGATAATGAATGATGATAATTTAGTGAACCTAGTTTTAAGTCTTAAAAGCAACCGGATAAAAACGTCGAAAATACTTGGAAATGATTATTCCCACATTTTCACACACATTTAATTGAGTGCCTGTTCTTGCTATACGTTTTGTGAGATGTTGGAGGTGGACAGATATGAAAGAACTGCATGCTACGTGTAATGAACTCACATTAGTGGTCTATGGGGAGGGGGAGCGAGGAAGATGAGTACAACATTGTGTGGCACTCATCAAAGGCAGTGTGTTATTTTTGTTGATTTCCATTAAATTATACTTCTATTTAAGACATCGTTTCTCCAAGAGTAATTAAATCCATATGTCTAAGGTAGCTACAGATGTTTTCCTCTAGAAGGGGAGGGGGTTTCAAGGTTTAGTCCCAGGAAAAGGTGTACTAAAAGTGTAGATACTGGTAATGACACCATGTATAGAAATCAGAATCTTTGGGTGGTGGTGGGATTGAGTGGGTTTGTATGCGGTATGTTGAAGAAACCCATCTGGTGACTTTTTGCAGGTTTCAATGTGGAGAGCCGATACAGAAATTAATTCACTTGAACAATCTTTTTATTTTATTGTTTTGTGCTGTAGAGCCAAAAAAACAGGGAAAAGGTAATGATAATTACCAGTTGTGTATTATTTACTTTCACTACTACTCAAAGGAGTTTTGCTGTTCTTACCAGATGACATCTCCTTTAGCCCGTCTTCTGTGTTCCAAGAGTCTGCCAGTTTATTTGGAGCTAATTACATCTCCAAAGATTAGACTTGAAGCTTTGTGGTTAATTTCAAAAGCAGTTTCTGAATATAGCAGATCCAGACTGAAATCTATACAATGTGATCCAGAAGCCATGTTCCAAAAGATTTATTCTTCCCTGGACTCACTAATAGAAGAGTAAATGATGACTGGCTTGATTTCAACAGCTTTTATTTATATGGTTTGCATATATTATACTCCCTTAAAGCTTGCACTTGAAAGAGAAAGAGTGTTTGTATTATGAAACTTTTATTTCACATAACCTGGAATCAAATCAATTGTAAGAAAATGATAGGCTATCAAAAAGAATTAATCTGTAGCCTTACTTGCATCTTATACAGTATAGGATTTATATGTAATTTGGCTTAATATAGTCACAAATTATGTTTTACTATTGATTTTCATAATTCCTTTATGTCATAATTCCAGTATTTACAGAAGTATTAAAATATTTGAAAAGATTTAAATAAGACCACATACTTTATTCTACTTGGTCAGTTTATTTATGAATAATTTTAATCAATGTATGTATTAAAAGTTACATATTATGTAACCAGTTTCTCATAATAAATAGTCAAGATGCAAACTCCTTTTTTTTTCTCCTCCATAAACTCAAATAGATGGACTTGTGTTAAGCTATTTTATCAGGGCCTATTAGAATTTTCCAATCATTGGAATGTATTTTTTCTAAATTAAAATAAAATTTTATTAAAAATAATTTTTTGTGTCTTGGAATCAATTTGAGATTGCTCTGCTAGAATAACAAAAAAGAGTTTGAAAAAAAGAAAGATAATGATTATAATTATGTGCTCATGTTTCATGTCATCAAACAAAAGCAGGAAGTCTCCAAAAGCGTATTTTAAGCAAGCAATAAGTAAAACATAAAAACAGCGCTTAGTTATCTTTTTTTTTTTTTTAAGATTTTATTTATTTATTTGAGAGAGAAAAAGAGAGTGAGCAAGAGAGAGACAGAGCCAGGGGGCAGAAGGAAACTTCCCCCTGAGCAGGAAGCCTGATGCAGGCTGGATCCCAGGACCCTGGGATCATGACCTGAGGTGAAGGCAGACGCTTAACTGACTGAGCCACCCAGGCACCATAGCATTTTGGTTATCTTTGTAAACATGGGCTTAGTAACCCATAGCTCCATAGTGAGAGGGAATCGACATGTCTTTTGAAAAGTAGTTTCGGTTAAGTGTTGATTTAGCTTCTTTCAAACTGCTTGTGTAATGCCTCTGCAGAAGGAATGATGGTCCCTTGATGGAAAGAAGGAATAAGTGTGTTCTGATGGTGAAGATGCATAGAGGTTTGGTGCTAAAAAGTGGTCTTAGAAATAGCTCTGGTTTTGTTTCCCCGAGCATTCTTCTCCCCTCTAGGCATTATCTTTACTTTCCAAAACCATTTGTCAAAACTCATTGACATTAATTGATTCTCATTTTCAGTGTAAATCGTCACTTGCCAGGGTGATGGGTTTCTCCTCAGACAAATCACCCCTCCACCCCCTTAAAGCAGGTAGTTTCTCTTTGGCGTTCAATTTGCATGCAAACTATTAATTAGAAAGAAGAATTCATGGTGTCAACCACAGATAACATTTATGCTATTAAAAAAAAATACACGCCAAACAACGCCAAAGGATACAGATCAATGCCTTATACAGATTGCTCTGGGTAGGGAAATTGGTCAGGGGAGGTGAATGAAGAGAACATCAAGGTTACTTTTAATATTGTGTTTTGTGTATAAAATGTTTTAAAGCAAACCTAAACATAAAGATGAATTCTGAGTAATGGATTTCAGACTATTTTTTTTTCCATGCTTTTCAGTATTTTTAATCTCCCCCCAAGATCAAACAAATAAAAAGACCCATGGCTAAGTGTCAATGTCCAGGAGTAAACATTCTTTTTAGAATCTATCCTGTTATTTGAGGTATTTCCATTTTTGATAAAAGCACTACTTTAAAAAATGTGTTCTCCATGTGACAAATTCCATTGACATAAAGTAAAATTAACAAAGTATGTATTTTGTAACCATTAAGAAAACATCTGTCAAACACCGATGACATGATCTGTTTGTGTGTGGTTGTGTGTATGTGTGTGTCTGTGTGTGTATGTGCTGGTTTTATAATATATGATCTAGGGATGTGTATAAAAACACCTTAAAAGTAGGGACTATGTCTTATATTTTTATTCACATAACAGTTCCAGTACAGCAAGTATTTATAAGTATTTATTGAATAAAAGTATTGAATATAATATAATATATTGAATATATTCAATATGAATATATCAAAATTCAGTATATTGAGTATATATTGAATATATTTATATTCAATAAATCCTTACTATATATCTTCCTATATATGTCTATCTATCTATCTATCTATCTTTATATACTACTATATATCCTTACTATATGTCTTCCTCCCAGTCAGGATGGGTATTTACATAGTGATCACAGTTATCAAGTGTTGAAATGTGCCACATTTAACTCATCTTGGTTAGCCTATTCAAATTTTATAACTTTTCAATCTTAAATTCCAGTTTCCAACTTGACTTCTTCAGCCAATAGATCTTTTTCAAAGAATTTAGTAGATGTGACTTAAAAAAAAAAAAATATATATATATATATATATATATATATAGTAATTTGTCTACATGTTAAAATTTTTATAGTGATATTTTTGTTCACCAGGATGTAGTAAGTTGTTCAAGAACTTTGATAGATCCTGAGGGGCATATGTATTTATATCAATTTATTTATTTATTTTTTTTATTTATATCAATTTAAATAAAATTGTTTATGCTTTGTTTTATGTGAAAAAGAAACACTGCCTTGTTTCCCATTATTTGGTTAAAGATATTGGAAAGAGAAGTACATTTTTTTACCTTTGAAATGGAACACTGTATTAGATATGAAAGTATGATGATGTCTACTTGAGGTCTTCACTGCTTCCTTTCAACATAAGGAATGCTAAAGAAATGTTACACCTCACTCTCTTTTTTTAGTATTTCAAGAAATGAGGTAAGAAAGTAGAACATTAATGATCTGTTCTCTTTTCTCATTCTGTTTATGGCAAAAATAAATTAAAATAAAATTAAGCTCATTTTATTGTCTACTGTGTTAAATCACGATATCCCCTGAATTGCATTTGGACCACCCTGTTGTTCTATAGGCAAGAGTTTAGGGCAAAATACAGTGAAAATGTAGGGACTGTTAAGATGTTTCCATTCATTTCACTCATATATGTCCATGTTGAATTGGTCATCAGTGATTATAGTTCTAACCCAGTCTAGTCTTTGAAGTTACATTTGAAAGATTTAAAAAGAAGCAAACTTCATTGAGTTTCTAATGTGCTAGATATTTAGCTTAGAAATAGAAAATATGAAGGTAGATATTATTCTTAAATGCTGAAAAATGTTAAGTCCATTGCCAAAATCCCATAGTTAGTGAATAGCGGCACCAGATCTGGAAACCAGATCTGTTTGATTGAAAAGTTCGTGCCCATTGCATTATACCTTCAACGTAATTGCCTGTACCTGTAGGAGCAAACATAGAAGTCTCTTCCTTCATCCAGGTCTGCCGTTTTCAGAAGGTATTGTTAGACCATGGAAATGATTATCCCGATTCTTTTGATATGTTAAAAACATTTGATGAAGATAAGCAAAACTCATTAGAGTAATTAAAAAATTGTCAACATAGGCATATGTGACATGCCACACAACAAATGGCTAATCCTTATTGGGTGTTAAGTATTTGCACATTAATTACATTAACTTGCATATTTTACTTAGATTAGTCTATTGTGTTCATCTATTATCTCTTTATTAGAAAGAAAAATCTTGACATCCACCGGCCAAAGAAATTGTTTTAAATTGGAGATGTTTCTTTGAATGAGGTTTCTAAGCCATTCTTGATATTAACATGAGTGTCGACATTATTGGAATCTAACTGAACTGTCAGATGATACCTGAAGGTTTCCTTTCAAAGCTATTAAAAGAAAATTCTTTATAATTAAATATTTCAAAAAACGTTTATTTTTCATCTGCAATTAACGAACAGTCTAGGAAGCTTATAATATGCAGGTTTAGAAAATAGTCTATTCCAAGAGAAAACATATTTAGGTATTATAAAAGGGAATGATAGAATTATTTCAGTATACACTGTATAATTATACCGCTTGTATTAGACTTTCATATCACCTGACAGAATTCAGTGCTAGTGGAAGAGATAAGGATATGACAAAAAGTGAAGGCTGAGAATGAATAGGCCTTCAAGGGAGCTGGTCTTTCTCTGATCTGATAAACATCTCCCATTCTCTATTTCTGTTTCTTTCTTTTCTTCTTCATCTTCTTCATCTCTTTCTTTTTTTTTTCCCTTACAGATCACTGCATATCAAAAGCCTTTTCTTTGATTAGCAGTGTTCTCTCAGGATCCGAGGGCAAGACCAACGTAAAGACTGCTCCTCAGCTGATATATGATTTTTTGTGCTGTTTTGTTTTTTGTCTTCAGTGATTTCCAAAAATTTGCTGGGAAATTTTACATTAGCCTGAAAGAGTTTTCTACCAGTGTTTCTGGTTTTGGTACTCTTGTATCTTTATATATTCTCTGAATGTCTGGTGATGTTAACATTTTTAATGGGTTAAATGGAGACTTGTTTGGTTTTGTAGTCTGAGTATAAGCTTTAGAGTCAGAAGGCTTAAAGTCATTTTGTTAAACTTATGAGTCCTCAAAATAGTCTTGAAATGATTTTTTGTTTTAAATGCTTAAACCAATAGGTAGGTAGGGATGTATATATTAGTAATACATCCATAACATTGTATATATACTTATCATTCTATACCCAAGGAATTTTCATATAATGTATGCTATATCATTTATGATAAAGCCATTTAATGAATCTATCTGACTTATCTTAATAAGAGCAGAATTGTTTCTATCTTCTCTCAAAGGTATTTATGCTGAGTTGAGTCTTTTGTATCTGTCTATACTTGGTCTGGTTTTAATGTTTGATACTAGATTAAACTGTACTATAAATTAAATGAGAAAAAACACATTTTCCTTATTCTGAATTAAGTTATTGTTATAGGATGGCCTGTGGCCATAACTTGTAGTTATATACTGAGTCATATACTGAGCAAATGTTCACATTTTATTAGGTAGGAATTTTATCAGTCTTAACACAATTTGCCCATGGCATTTAGCTGTAGATCATTGGCCTTAAAACTAAAATGTCACTTGACCAGAATAGAAGTTAATTAAGGACTTGAAGTGTCCAGAAGACATGTCAGTTTTCTCCAAGTCATGGTTAGCTTGTCTTTTGCCACAGGAAAGAGCACCATCATCAACTATTGGTCCCCAAGACACTCTGTAAGTGTAAAGTTCAGTCTTATGTTTTATCATGAAATTTACTAGATGAAAAATATTTCATTAAGTTTTGCATGAGCAAAGTAGTGCATTTTCATGATTATGTATTTATAGATTTCTAAGCTGGGGATATAAAATTTAGCAACTTTTAAGCATCAAACCAATCTTTCAAAATACCTTTTTTTCTTATACATAACTACATTGTTAAGTTTCTAGAACCATTTTAGAATCTTGCAATAAATGACATTCCTTCATAAAATGAGTGTTTAAAAATATACATTTTATATATTTTTATTGATTTTATATTGATATATATATATATATATATATATATATATATATATCAATAAGGGAATATATATCAGTAAAGAAATAAAGCTGACTTGGTCTCTCCTCCTAGGAGAATTGTCTTTTGGAAGTTTGTTGCCATTGTTCATCCCTTTAATTTTTTTTCTAGAAATAATTAACTGACAATTACTGTCATTATAGCTTATAAACATAGATTTTATTCATATCATAAGCCATGTGATTCAGGGTCAGATCAATTAAGTTGTACTTTCTTATGCTCTCCAGCATAGAGAACAATGCGGTAGTTAGAGCTGGAGCTTTGAAAAGCATGTTATGGCTCTGTGGGTGAGAATGTCCTCTGTTGTGTTTTGTCTGTGGGAATGGCGACCTCCTTCTGTGTTTTGTGCAAGGAAAAATCTTAACATTCCTTTCTAAGACATAAAGACATTTTAGAGTTCTAATCTTTCTTAGTCAAAAAACTTATATAACTTATGTAAGTTTTACCCAGTATTTTGTTTAATTCTCAAAATGTTCATTATTCATTCTATACATATGAACATTTAGCTCTTCGTGTATTGCCTGTTAAAAATGAAGACCTGTATTCTGAATTTTGTCAAGAATATGCCTTCTGGGGGTACCTGGGTGGCTCAGTGGGTTAAGCCTCTGCCTTCGGCTCAGGTCATGATCTCAGAGTCCTGGGATGGAGCCCAATGTCGGACTCTTCTGCCAGCGGGGAACCTGCTTCCTCCTCTCTCTCCCTGCCTGCCTCTCTGCCTACTTGTGATCTCTGTCTGTCTAATAAATAAATAAAATCTTAAAAAAAAAAAAAAAAAAGAATTTGCCTTCTGGTTTATTTTCTCATTTTGTCTTTTCTTTATCTTCCCATCCTAAAGTTTTCCTACAGAGACATTGCTTCCATTTTACCTATTTTTATTAACTTTCTGCAACATTTTCAAACTGAATTTGAATTTTCAGAAGTATTGTATTTTTTTTTGTTTGTTTGTTTTAAAGATTATTTATTTATTTATTTATTTGACAGAGAGAAAGAGACATGCAACAATAGAGGGACACAAGCAGAGAGAGAGAGACGAGAGAATCTTAAGCAGGCTCTATGCTCAGTGTGGAGCCTGACATGGCGCTGGATCTCATAAGCCTGAGACCATGACCTGAGCTGAAATCAAGAGTTGGGTGCTTAACCAGCTGAGCCACCGAGGTGCCTCTACTACCTCTTCATTTAATCCATGTTTGCGTACTGGCTGATAAACCGAAACCATTGTCATTTTAAGCACACTGGAGAAGTTTTCTTTTAAATTCAGCTTAGGAATTCCTAACTGTAGATCTCCCATTTGGCAGTATTTTATAGTCATCAGTAATACCTACTTAATAGCTTCATAAGTGAACTGATCATAGTATTACATAACAGGGCCTCCAAATCAGTAACTAATATAAAAACTGGCATAAAGATATGTTTCCGTTATCAAGTACAGTCTGGACTACTTTGGAAGAGCCCTCGCTGAGGTGTAGTTCACAGTGAAAGATCAAAACGTGAACCAGTAATCCATTACAAGATTTGTACTTTTTTAAACCTTATCCTGATTATTTGTTTCTTAAGAATGAGTTTAATATTTATATTTACTATATTTACTGTTCTGTTCTTCCTCTTTCTGCCATTGTCTCCTAGCTGTGCTTGGGGGCAGGCTACCGCTGAACTTAACATTGAGTCATTTCTCAAAGGGACATGGAGTGCAAATGGAATGAATCATAATAATCGAAGTTAGATAGCTCACATCTATGTTCCTCACTGTCAACCAGGCACTGTTCTAAGCACTGCACATTAAATCACTCACTTAATCCTTTCAGCCACCCAGGAGCCTACTTCGCTATTACTCACCTGAGAAAATTCCCAGGTTTGCCCAGCTAGTATGTGGCAGGGTTGGTATTTCAATCGAGGCGGTCTGGTTTCAGATCTGTGTTATCACTAAATGTCACTGTGTCTTGTAAAAGCTTCTCACACAGCGTGATAGTAACTCTGAGACATACAAAGAAAAAAGTCTGAAAACTGTTAGAGAAAGAAAAAAAATAGAGTTTGTCTATAAAATGTGATTAGCAGACTGACAACAGACATTTTATCTCCAACTAAACTTGATGGAATAATGGTTTAAAAGTGCTAAAGGAAAAGCCAGGCTAGAAATTTTGAACTACATTAATATACAAGAGCAAGTATGACATAAGGTTGTTTTCAGATATGCAGCTTGTGACAGTTTGGTACTCACAGATTATCTCTCAAGAACTAATAAGAATGTACTTCAGCAAGAAGAAAATTACTTCATTTTGATGGCTTTTGGTTTAAAAAAAAAAAAACCTTAATATGCTGTTAAGAAGATGCCTAGGATGGCATTGAACCCATATTGGTCTCTCACTATCATTTCCTTTTTACGTAGATAAAAATATATGCTATGAAGGTATTTACAAAAAATGGGGTTCTACCAAGATGAATATAATCTACTTATTAAAGCTTTCTTTAAAGCTGAAATGTTAGTCATTGAAAGCAGGCATTCCCGGTGTCCACATCCTCTGATGACAACAGAGGTAATAAACCATGTTATTCAGGAATAGTTGTTTATTCATACTACTTGAGTAAATACACGTATATCAGCTCTAGTAGGTTAGATTACTAAATGATTGGGAATTTATGATTCATGAATAAAGAGTTTCTTTTGCTTTTTTATGTCCTTATAACTGATTTGAAAACCTCAGTGTTTTGTGTACTCACAAGTATATATGCATGTGGTCATTTGAATTCTAAGATATGATGTTTCCTTTTCAGCGCTTGGCCTTGGAAGCAGAGAAGGTTCAAGCAGCCCACCAGTGGAGAGAGGATTTTGCGGTAAGGACCCTTTTTAAGCACTTGAGTGATGTTTTGTTCTTGATCCATTATGATTAGGGTGCCATTTTTTTAGTGATAGAATCTTAAATGTTTTAAGACCAAAACTGTGCTATGTTTTGTTTCTCTAAAAAATTTGCTTTTGGGTAGTCAGGGCTAGTAAGTTAGTCAAAATGTTCTTGCTTATGTTCCATATTAAAATAAGTCTTTTGAAATGTTCTCCTATAATCACAGTTACTTGTAAAATTAATTACATCCAGATAGAATTACATTATTATATCTGAATCACCACTGTAGATAATATGGATACACCAGTTGAAAAACAAGATGCATTTAACAACTTGGGAGTTTGTAAGAAGTTTTGTGCATGTTACCATCACCTTGGTGGTGGGTAGTGTGATTGAAGTAAGAATGAATGTATTAAACTTTGTAAAATTTAATTTGCTCCACTTTAGCTGGAACCAATCTTTCTTTCACTGTGGCCTATTTTTAGAAGTTCTAACTGATACTAGCTTTTCCATATATATTTTTGATAAGCTTGTACCCTAAGAGTTACTGAGCTAATTATACAAATAGCAGAAATTCTCATCATAATGAATTTTGTTTATCTGTCCATCCATCCATCCATCCATCCATCCATCCATCTCTCTGTCTATCCTTTAATCCATCCATTCTTCCTCCCATTTATCCATCCATCCATCTGTCCATCTTCTCTTATCTATCATCTGTCTTTTCTTCTTTCTCTATGTATCCATCCACCCATCCATCTATCTATCCATCCATCTTCTTTCTTCTGTTTCTGTATCTGTGCATGCATCCATACATCTATTGATACATCTATCAATGTATCCAGTCTTCCAACTCACCAATCAATCAATCAGCCAGTCTCCTTATAGTCAGAGACATAGTGAAAAAAATTTGCCCTTCATTGTTAAAATGTTTATCTTACATATTTGAATTATTTCATTTAGAGTGAAAATCTCTCTAGTTTCTGATCATAGAAAAGTCCCATATAACTAATTTGAGGGATGTTTAAAATAGAATTAGAGTATGAGTGACAGCTTGATTGTTATTAAATTGGTTTTGTATGTTTTGTAAAACAGAAGTCTCAAAATTGTGGGTAAGAAAGTTGTGCTTCAAAGAACACAATTAGGAATTAGCACTTTTACTTTGTGTTAGCATGATTATGTTGTATATCAAAGGAAAATACGCTACATGATATGATATTCACTTATAATATATGGTAATGGTTAGTCTTCCATGCCTCTGGTGTTATTTATTGTTACTGTCTTTTCCTGAGATTTATATTTATTAAACTAAATACCTAGTCTACCAGCTAGAGACTCTATTTGACTACAGTCAGTTTGTTTGGTTCTTTTACTCAGTTGGTCATATTGCCAGAGTTGGTGTCATGTAGGTACTGGCTTAGCCCGTAATTGGACATAATTGGTGTCATCCATAATCTATAGAGAAAAAAATTGGTGATTAACTTAGAAACATAAGTTTGAGTATCGAGGGCTAATTGTAAGTGCATCCAATGAAGGGATTTACAAATTGTTAGTTTCTTTTTGATGAAAGGAACACAAACTTGAATTTTTTGTTGTTGTTATCTATCCACACATCTAATAGACAAAAAGTAGCCAAACTAATTTGTCCAAATAAATATCTTTTGATTAGTTAATATTAAATAAAAATAATTAGTTAATATTAAATAAAAATGGATCTTTTCCTCCCATCTCGAAGGTGGCATTGTAAAGGCAATGTGAAGACATAGTGGGTATAAAGCTAGACCTTCTATTCTGCTTAGTGTTGGGTTAGTACGATTAATGTTGTTTTAGTTTAAATTTTGAGTAATTCTTAGAACTCAAAAAATCATTAAGTTCACACAGATCAGCTTTTGTAATATATTGATTCCACTGCTGTTCATAAATTTTTCTTTGGAATTAGGTAATATTTCTCAATAGCCATTTATTAATTATAGGTCGGTTTCAGTTTCCTAAGGAGAAATAATGTGGACAAGAATAAAGAGGCAAGCAGCGATAGAGTAATGCCATTTATATCATTGGTATCATTGGTATTGTTTTGTTTAATTATTATGTTATAGCTTTCTGGCTTAAGGGTTTCTTTTCTCGATATATTGTAAATCCCTTGATATTGTCAAATGATTAACACTAAATTGACATTTGGCAATGATTTATTTCTCCTTGCAGAAGTAATGGGCAACCCTTGTCCATGACGTAAAAACTCTCAATATGTGTTGGCTGTTAACATATTCTACCATATTTTATGGCATCCGAGCCATCATCAGTTGTAAGACACCCTACCATTTATGTATTGCTAAGGAAGAAAAAAAGAAGCCAATTAAGTTATGAGGCATTAACAATTTTAAGATGTATTCTGACTTCTCAGGTGTCAAAATGTGAAAAAGTTTACTTTGAACTGTAACCCCCGTTCTCTGCTCTCTCAGTGCCTGTCCCCACCGAGTAACACTGCTAGGATCAGTCATGCAAGAGGACACATTGGTCCCACCATGACACAGAAGCTATTACTCAGTCTTACGTGGTTAAATAGAAAGTAAATGGTTTTCTCAGTAAGTATTAGGAGTTCTTAGCAAATAGTGACCACCGTGTAAGAGAATTCTTGGACAAATTCTGTTCTTAATTTCCCCCTAGATTACTTTACAATTTATTTAGGACCTATGAACATATTGATTGACATCAAAAGAGATTGTTAAAGGGAAAACAAGTTAGTTCACTTTAGAGCTCTGTCAACTCATTTCCTGAGTACCTTTCTGGAAGGATTGTGAACAATGTGCACAGAAGACAAAACTGTCCCAGTTTGCACACGGAGAATTGATACTTTACGTCTCATATCATGCCAGCCACATTCAGTCTTCACAACAGTCTTCATATTTCAAGAGCCCTTTGAAATATCATGTTATTATATGTTTGAAGAAGAGAATGTGAATGCAGATTGTCTAAACTCAAATATTGCAAAAATAAGACACACTTTTTCCTTTTTTTCTGCCTGATGAACCAGATGATGCCTCAATGCATGTTATGTAGCAAGAGTCAACAAATCCTTTGACGCCATAAAACAAATCAAACTTAAATTTTTGTCTAGAAACTAGAAATAATCAACATTAAATCTCCTCTTCTTTTAGGAGACCACCCAAAATAATTGCAAATTTTATCACTACTTTACCCAAATATCTAAAAATGTTTAATTTGAAGGTAGATGCTACCAGATTCCAAAAGGCCCTCTTTTTAAATTTTATAATCCCTTTGTCTTTTAAGATATTTAACTCTTTGTATCACTGTGACAATTCTTTAATGCCACCCATTAGTAATTTAACAGTAAGGTGATTTAGAAGGCAGGAATCATTTCCTAAGAGGTATGTTAACATTTCCCAAAGATACAATTGTCTGATTCTTCCTTCCAGTGTAAGTAGGCAAAATTCATTCATATTACTTAGGCAAAATGTTGATTAACATTTCCTATTCTTTAATGTAGCGAAATCTCAGGAACAACAAGAACAAAAGGCAGAGCGCTAAAATGCTGAAAATGTTGGCAACCAGAAAAGGCCCCTGTTGTAATTCACACTCTCCCTCCGCGCCACTCAGTTCCCAATTGAATGTACAATTGAGCTAACAAAGGGCATACACTCTAAATGGATTAAGATTTATGCGGTCATGCATTTACAAGTTCAAACTAATATTTGTAAATAAGCTGTATCTACCAGCTGCCTTTCAGGTCTCCACGCAAATTATGGGTGTTAAAGGTGACATTTTATGTCACTTATGATGGACAAATTATTAAGGACAGGTGGGAAAAGAAAAAAGAGAGCTTAGAAAACTAATTGTTCTGCATGCAATAATTGCTGTTATTTCTACCGAACAGATCTTTTCCAGTTGCGTTTGAAATCTCATTTGATTACTTTGCCATGGTTGGTTAACTTAAGCAATTTTATTTCCAACTAAGCCTGCGATATTAATTGTACTTACACATGTATAAACATAAGGGGTGCCTAATTTGTATTTTAATAAGTAGGATCTTTATGTATGGCTTATTAGCATCAGCTTGTTACTTTGCAGACTGAGTACAGACGCCTAGAAATTGGCCAGTAAATAAAACATTTGAGGAGCCTTTTTTAGCTTCAGCTCTACAGAGAAACTAAATTAGAAGGTGAAAATTTTTTCTGGTGAAGCTGAATGTTATTGAGTGTCAATCACGCTAACTTGGTTCTCCTAATTTAGCGTTATTTTTGTGTCTTAAAAAAATCATTTTGCTCAAATTGCATTTTGAAATGTTGCTTTAAGAGTTTTGTGTTTATAGGAGTTAATAGGTATGGGTGTTAGGTATTTAATTATTTCATCTGTCTTATTCATTTCATGGAACTGCGTCTCTTCTGTTGATTGAGGCACAAACAATTGTGAATATGTAAACTGTAAAAAATATCATATTTATTTTGGTTATATCATATCAACGTCAACATTGTTCTAAGTTATAAATTGGTATAGGTTCTAGATGTGGTAGAGCTGTTTTCAGGAATAAAAAGTGGGCAAGTGGCATGATATAGTAGTGAATAAATGAATTAAATGAATGAACTTGGTAGATTACCAAAATAATTTTGGGCTCTAGATGGATTAATTTTTTGTTTTGTTTTGTGTGTTTTTGTATTTGTGTGTTTTGTTGTTGTTGTTTTTGTTGTTTTAGTTTCTTCCTTTGGTGGAATTGCCCTGTTGGAAAATATAAAACATTTTAATATATTTTTGCTACATGTCTTCCACTTTTTTACTATTGCTTTCTTTTAAGAGTCTTGTCCATCTATTCTCGTTATGAAGATAGATGCAAAGGAGCCACAAAGCAAAACTGATTTCCTCCTCAGATTTTGGACAACCAATTTCATGGGAAAGAGGCATATTTGTGATGCCTTACTCTTTTTGTTTATGCATATATATGAATGTCCATAGTTAGAGCATTATAATATAGCAGAGTTGAAAATATAACCATGAGC
>NW_019154124.1:11127011-11198014 GCF_002288905.1 Enhydra lutris kenyoni | reverse complement strand
TTTATTTATTTATTTATTTATTTATTTATTTATTTATTTATTTATTTATTTTTAAAGATTTTATTTATTTGACAGACAGAGATCACAAGTAGGCAGAGAGTCAGACAGAGAGAGAGGAGGAAGCAGACTCCCTGCTGAGCAGAGAGCCTGATGCAGGGCTTGATCCCAGGGTCCTGGGATCATGACCTGAGCTGAAGGCAGAGGCTTTAACCCACTGACCCACCCAGGTGCCCCATAACCATGAGCTTTAAATGGTTAGTTATTCTAGGTGGGTAACCCTTATCTTTTTTCTTTTTTGAAAAATAGAAGCTAAATATTTGTACATTAATTACCTATACAGTAACACTGGCTTAATTTTTCATAATTTTTGTTAAGATTTTGTATTTATTCATTTGTGACAGATTAAGCAAGAGCAGGAACAGTGGGGAGGGGCAGAGGGGCAGAAGAAGAGGGAGAAGCAGACTCCCCACTGAGCAGGGAGCCTGACATGGTGCTTGATCCCATGACCCTGGGATCGTGATCTGAGATGAAGGCACGCATTTAACTGACTAAGCCACTCAGGTGCCCTCATTTTTCATAATTTTAATATTTAATAATAATCTTTCCTAACTTCACTTTCTATTATTTCTGTTAAAGCTAAGGTCACATGATAGTACATGATAGTACAGTAGAACATCCTAAAGTAAGACATCATGACAGTATGTTTAGGATACTGCAAACTTAGATTTAAATAGGGCTGTAAAACTTTTTTTTTTCTTGGACCCCTATCTCAGAAAGGGAGGGAGAAGTTGCAAAGACAGGTATCACTGACTTAGGAAACAGGGAGATGGATCCTGGGTCTCTCTGGTTTTCAAGACCCATCTGCTGCTTTAGTATCCTAATGTGGAACTGATAAAAACATTGCTAAATTATTGGGAGATTCCTGGAATCGGTGCCAATGTTCTAAAAATGCTAGCCATCTAGAGCACCCGGAGTCATCCTCATTGACATTGAAGTTAGAATTGATTACTGTCACAGCTGGTGCCAACTTGTAGCTATCACAAGAGAATTTTCCAACTTAGTGATTTCATTAACTTCTCCATTACTTTAGCTGCATATTATTAAAATTTTTGGACACCAATTTATTTGTATTAAGATGTGGTTTACTATATAAATTTTTCAGCCACAAGAGAAATAAAAAAACGAACAAAAATGTATAAACATTATGAATCAGTGCAATTTACAAATATCGTATCATCTGCAAATAATTTGCTGTATCACCTTCTGTCCATTTTATTTCCTTGTTTAAAAAGTTTCAGTGACTCTCCATTTAGCATAAATGGCATACTGCCCCTGTCTTACTTTTCCTAAATTTTCTATTGCAACATCCCCCAGTAGCTGTTATCATTCTGAAATTCCAAGCATGAAACAGTGAACTGCTCGATGTTTCTCTGCCACGTTATTTCTTTCCTTCATCTTCAGACCTTTTGATGATGTCTGCCTAGAAGTCTCCCCCATCTCTCCAATTTCCTCTTTGTTTTGATCCCCCAATCTTGGATTTGTTGTCTGTTTTATATAGTCCCCTCATTCCCAATATGTATTCCTATTCAAAATGTACTCACTACATTACTTTCCTTGTTCTACTTTCTTTCAGCACTAAAATGTAAACTTCCTGAGGATAAGAACTATGGCTGATGCATTGCTAAGAAAATTGTAGTCTGGTATGCAATCCATAACACAGAGTAGCCTTTATGTAATTTTTTTAATTACTTACTTATAGTTCTGGGATATCTATTTTTACTCTAAACATTATGGTCAGTTATACTGGAGATATAGTGAAAAATGTATTTGAACATCACGTTTTATGTCTGAATATATTTGCCCACCGCCATGGCATAGTTACAGAACACTGGGTTTGGAATTATGCAAATTCATTTCAAATTTTATCTTTGCCGCTAACTTGCAATGCACTTTTCAGAAAGTAATAGCCTTTGGAATATCACTTTCTTTATTTAAAAATTCTTGGTTTTGTATTCTCTACCAGCATAATTATTTTTGTTAGTTGCTCAGTAATTGCCTCTCTGTTCTCCTGTAAGCCCTGTCTCTCAACCCAGGAAAATATTTTCCAGAAACCTCATGATTTCTCCATGTGTTCACTAGTGGGTTGACCAGAGGTCAGTGGATGGCTGTTCACCTATTCTAAAGGGCATCTGCTAGCTCCCGTGGCTGTTGTTTTTTCTGTTTGCTCCAATGGAAGAATACGGTTCTGCTCAGGTGGTTGTCACTGCATTGCAGGCTCCAAAGCCCTTGAGCTCAAGGCAGAGTGTGCCTTATGCAGAAATAGGGTGAATGACTCTATTTCCAACCGTGGAGGGGTTGTTAAAAACCTAGATAAATAGTATTTGTACTAGTTTGAAAAGAAAAAGTGAATGCAAACATCCATTAAACCGAATACCAAATTTTTAAAGTTTTGTGCGAAGAAAAGAAACATGATAGCTACTCTCTGAACAAAATTTAATAAAATACAGTATTGCTGACTACAGGTACAATGTATAGCAGATTTTCAGTGCTTACTTATCTTGCCTAACTGAAATGTTATGCCTGTTGATTAATAACTTGCCATTTCTCCCTCCCCTGACCTCCTCTAAACCACCATTCCAGCCTTTGATTTTATTAATTTGGCTATTTTAGATACTTCGTGTAAGTGGGATCACACAGTATTTGTCTTTCTGTGTCTGGCTTATTTCACTCAGCATAATGTCCTCAAGGTCCATCCATGTTGTTGTATTGCTGAATTCCCTACTTTTTAAAGGCTGAATTAACATTTTTCTTTTTTTCTTAATTTTATTTATTTATTTGACAGAGAGAGAGAGATCACAAGTAGGCAGAGAGGCAGGTAGAGAGAGAGGAGAAAACAGGCTCCCTGCTGAGCAGAGAGCTGGATGCGGAGCTTGATCCCAGGACCCTGATACCTGAGCCGAAGGCAGAGGCTTAACCCACTGAGCCACCCAGGCACCCCTAAAGGCTGAATTATAGTGTAGGTGCTATATACACCGCATTTTCGTTGTCCATTCCTCTGTAGATGAACATCTGGGGTTGTTTCTACATCTTAGCTATGGTGAATAAGAATGCAGTGAAAATGAGGGTGTTAGTATCTTTGAGATGCTGATTTTAATTCTTTTGGATATATACCCACAAGTGGGATTGCTGGATCCTATGTACTTCTACTTTCAATTTTTTTGAGTTATCTTCATAGCCTCTTGTGTAGGTGGCTGCACCATTTTGCATTCCCACCAACAACGTGCAAGGATTCCAGTTTCTCCACGTCTTTGCCAACACTTGTCATGCCATAGATAAAGACTTAAAGATGAGATCTGAAACTGTAAGACTCCTAGACTGAAACATCGAGGAAAAGCTTCATGACATTGTTTTTGGCAATGATTTCATGGATACAGCACCAAAAGCACAGGCCATAAAAATAAAGAAGTGAAACTACACAAAATAGAAAAAGCTTCATAGCAAAGGGAACAATTAATAGAGTGAAAGGTAACCTGCAGAATGGGAGAAAACATTTGCGACCATGTATCTATCTGATAAGGGGTGAATCTTGAAAATACATAAGGAACTCCTACAACCCAACAACAAAAATCCCGACCCTTCAGGTTTTTAATCATCAGGGCTCTGAAGCTAGTTTTCATATTCCCTGAGTCACGAAGATCAAGAAAAGAGTTCATTCATCATTTATTTAATACTTCTCTCAGTGAGAGCATAACACCTTTCTTTAGGAGTCTTTGAAGAGACTTATTTCTTACTGTATTCTCCTCGTTCTCAGTGTCCCTTTGAAGTCTTGTTTATGCATTTCTCCTTTAGGAAGCAATCAGTTGACCTCCAGCAGATGAGTGCCTGAGAACAGATTCCTGATAATTTTCCAGCCCCTAACCTTTATTACCATGTAGTTCAGCTGCATCATGGAGGACCCATTGCCGCATACATTCTGTCTCCAAAAACCTGCTGGAGATTAAATGAGACGGTTTATGTAAATATGCTTGCACTTTGGAAGGTCTTCAAAAATGATCATTTTAGTAGAAGAGGCACTGTCTCCTTCTAGATTTATTTCTTCCAAAAGGTTGGCATATTGTTTTTTATGATTTAAGTATGGCTGATTACACCTTCTGAAGAAGGAAAATGTGCATTGCCCATCTGCAATAGGCACTGGATAAATACTTATTCAATTGGCTTAAATTCTGTCTACCTTACATTTCATTTATGTAATAAGACTGTACTCATGTAGAATGCCTGCATTTGGAAATGATGTGAGGGTATGGAGGATAACCAAATTAAGTCTTTACTTATCATTGATGTTTGTCTTTACATTTGTATGAAGTTCTGGTTTATTCGGTGCCTAAAACAACTCTGGTACAGTCCTTTCTGTAATTAAAAAAAAAAGTGTATGTGAATGTATCTTTAGGGGGTACAGAACTAATACATTTATTTATTTACTGTAGATCCTTGTGGACTGGAGCCCCAGAGCAATAACGCTATTCCCAAAGATAATTTTTATCTTGAGAATTACATCAGATGCTGGAATAATTTCAATTTAGTGGAATTAGGGTTGTGTTACTAAATTTGCTCATATTGCTATGGGAAGGAGAATGTTTCACGAATTGAAGAACTGGCCAAGAGAGTTTTCTTCTTAAAGGCTTAACACTATGGTTGAAACTTGGAGCTTCAAATAAAGAAGCAAATTTTGAGGAATAGGCAGTTCAGTAGGTCATGGAGTTCAGCCACTAGTAGGGTACATTTTGACTTTGGGAGCTGGCTGGGATAGTTGACCATGGTGGGGACTTAGGGTTTTAGCATACTGGATTAGCTGGAGGGATATTATGTGTCCAGAATGTGGGAAAACTGCTCAGACAGGCATTTGGATAATGTTGAGAGTGGATTTTGCACCCAAAAGCTTAATTAAAAAAAAAAAAAAAAAAAAGTCTCTAGACAGAAGAAAGTTTTGAGATTTCTCTGATTTTAACCTGAGAGATTTAAAAAAATGGAAAGGAAGCCTAGATAATATTCGTCTGTAAGTTTCATAAGTTTTGTAACTAGACTTTAGTACCGGATTTGAATACATATGAGAACAATGATTTGGGAATTTGTAGGAATGACCAACTCACCATCCAACTTCTTCAAAGCTTATGCCTTTTGTCATCTTCTGACTTTCCAAAACAGCCTTTCATTGGATTTATTTGTCATGCTATCCTCTCTCTAATTAGTCAACATTTTTTTCCCTTTTACTTTTTCATCAACTTACAACCTTGCTCTACTCTCTTCTCATCATTAAAATATATATATTTCTCGCCTTTTTTAGCTTCAGCATATTTGTTTGCTATCTTATACTGCAAAACTCAGAAGAAATGTAGACGTTCGTGATCTCTCCATTTTCCCCTTTTGTCCCCCTTGTCAGCCTGCTCCAATCTGACTGTGGATTTCATCCGTGGTTCTTTGTAGTTCACATGTCCTTGTCATCCAGTCTAATAGGCATCCTCTGGGTATTGTCATACTTGGTCTATTTATATCATCTCCATGGACCACTTACTAGTTCCCCTTTCCTCAAATACTTTTTTTCTTAGTTTTCAGGAAACCCCCCTGAATCCAGTTTTCCTGTTTTCTCACTATCTGTTCCTTCTTAGTCTCCTGTTTACTGCCTACTTTGTCCCAGGACACCTCATACATTTCACTGGATTTCAATATAATTCCACTCAAGTCTCTTTTCTGCACTCTGGGCTCATTTATCTAACTGACCACTTGCTGTTTTCACTTGGTTGTATTGCTTGCATGTCACTAACATGCTCAGGTGAACTGCTGTTTCCATGACTCTCCCCTAGTATCCTGATCATCTTAATTTCCCCATCTCAAATGCTGTCTCCTTCTTCCCAGTTAGTTTAGCCAGAATCAAAGAGTGAACCTTAATTTCTTTCTCTGCCATAAGCCCTCATATAATCCATGTATAAGTTCTGTCAATTTTAAATATATCATTCTTCTATTTATTTCCCTTCATTTCGTTTACCCTCATCTTTGTCGCCCCCCCCAATCTGGCAGAATAATTTTGAAATTGTCAATCAAATTATGAATCAGAGTGTCTATAGCCCTGTGGTATCCACAGATTTGTTTTATATACATAGTTCAATAAGATTTTAGGCTCTCATTTATAGAATGATGCGGCTTTATCAAGAGACAGTTTTATAAGAGAGTGGAAAACATAGCTTTGCATATCCTTCTGACGTTAACACTTTGAGAATCAAGTAAGACCAACAGGTTTGAAAATTTTTAATCAATAGGACAACCAAATATCAGAACAGAGTAGTGTAGGTGCCACAAACCTGAATTTAGAAAGCATTGTGCTGCTTTTCTCACACTGCCCATGAAAAATATGCCCGTGTGATAGCAGCAACAATAAAATCGAGGCAGCACAAGTAACAAGTTAAAAAAAAAAAAAAACAAATATTATTTTTAGTGAAAATTAATGGCACAGAAAAATGTGAAATTTTATATGTGAATTCAGTTTTAAATTAACAGTTACAAATACCTTTTTCTGCTCCATTGGAAGCCTATTAGTCTGTCTGAGAAATAGAGCTCATAATTGCTGAATGTTATAGAAAATTAGTTATCATCACGTTGTAGTATTGTGTGCTATGGGATATATTATATGTTAAATTATTAGAGTCCCCAAATTATGAAATTCCTTCATTGCCAAAACTGTTTTACTTTGTTATAGTGTTTCACCACAGTGTAGACGGTCCTCCTTGGGGATCTGAAAAGAATCACCTGCAAGCTGGTTTTTGTTTTTGTTTTTGTTTCTTTTTCCCCCTTCCCAAAGTCTTCCCTTATGTCTTCCCCACAGAGTTCTCAGTGACTTCCTTATGGGGGTGTAGCCAAGACACTGAGCCTCCTCCTCTAGTGAGCAGTGTAACTGATGGAGTGTGATCTATCTGGCCTGTGTGTTAAGACTGAAGAAAGGTTGACAACGACTAACTGGGGGACCTATTAATTCTGAGAATAAAAATGATGAGTCTGAATGCAATGCTAAAGCTTAGAAGGAACTGAATGGTAAATAGATTTGAAGATAGAAAATAAGACATTGGATGTTCCAAAAAATATATAATTGAGTTTAATACCCAAACAGCAATACGGAGAGTAGTCAAGCTTGTTCAGTCACTTTCCTTCCGAAAGAATAGTATCTTCAATGTTTGTGTAAAAATATTTTAGGATCATTACATCGAAAATCCAAATGATGTCAGTAACTACAAAAGGAAAATTAAAATCTCTTAATTGCCACAACCAGATATATTCCTTGTTTATATTTCGTGAGCATTATGATGTTCAGTTTATCTATTATCTCTTTTTTTTCAAGTATTATTTCCTGACATATACCAGGAAAGAAAAAAAAAAAAAAAAAAACCACATAGTTATAGGATTTGAACAGAACTTACAAACTTGTAACAGGAGAGTGCATTCTACTGAGAATAAATCAACATGTTTGTGTTTCTCTCACCTTTCTCATTCATCCCCCAATCTTATAAAATTACTTTGATGTTACAATTTAGGCTCAAAAACCATAATTCCCACAGTGTTTAATCCTGGTTGTGTATTGTGATGGCTTAAATGCTATCATCCGAACTTCTACTGTAACTCTTCCATACAGACCTTGTTTCTTTATAACGTTGTTTTTCTTTAATTTGTAATTTGATTGGATGGGTTTTACTGTTGAGTAGTTTTTTTTTTTTTTTTTTTTTTTTTAAAGATTTTATTTATTTATTTGAGAGAGAGACAGTGAGAGAGAGCATGAGCGAGGAGAAGGTCAGAGAGAGAAGCAGACTCCCCGCGTAGCCGGGAGCCCGATGCGGGACTCGATCCCGGGACTCCAGGATCATGACCTGAGCCGAAGGCAGTCGTCCAACCAACTGAGCCACCCAGGCGTCCCTACTGTTGAGTAGTTTGACAGAGATGAGTTCTTGCATGATTGAGAATTTCTGGGATTTCGTTTTGGATTTGAAAGAAACTTGAGCTAAGTATGGCTTTTTGATTTTTTCTTTTTTTTAAACCTGAAATTTGGAGGCATTGTTTCATTGTCTTCTGTCATTGATAGTGGCTCTAAAGAAGTCATAAGCCAGTCTGATTCTAATCCCTGGACCCCATCCTGAATTGAGTTGAATGTTTTGCTTGTTCCTAATACATGCTTCAGTCTTGAGGTTGAACTAGGAATGATGCGTCTTCTTGTTGATTGTTTGGTGTAATTGTATTCAAGTTTTAATTTTATTTCAGAGATGTATACTTCCAGCATCTTTTTGAATATTTTTGTCTACCTCCTTTTTTTTTTTAATGCTCTTTTTATCAGGAATATGACTTAATGTAAATTAGACCACCTTTTCTGTTTTCCATAACTGGTGTCTGCTCTATTATAGTCTTTTTTAAAGGATCCTTATTTTTTTCATTTCATTTGGCGTGGTTTCCTGAGGCCTGTCTGGGATGATGGTCTTTTCATATGCATCTGTGCTTTCCCTGTTTTCATGTAGCTTACTTCTCTAAATAATCTGTTTTGCGTCTCCCCCTTTTCTGTCAGTTCTGGCAGCTCCTTTGCCAGTTTATAAATAATCTCATCGTTAGACGTCCTCTATCCTTTATTCTCTTGCATGATTTTCCTGTCCCTCTCTCTCTACCCCTTATTTTAAAGAATAAGTCTGTAATTTCTCTGAGACTGAAGAGCCATGGTCTTAATTCTTATTTTTATTTTAGAACCACTTGTCTTTTGTTAGTTTTCCTTTCTCCCTTCCCCTTCCCACAAAATGGCTCTGTATGGATTCCTGAATCTCTGGGTAAACTAACGATTTGATGGAAGATGATGCGGGAGAATTAAAAAGAGAGAATCCCAAGGTAGTCTGGGGTTTCCACGAAGATGAATAGTCTGAACTGCCCTCCCAAAATATGTTCTGTACTTGGCGTGTTTCCAGACTGGTTTTAACGTTCAAGAAGACAGTGAGACTTAAGGTATGGAAAACAACAATTAAATCATGGCTTTTCTTGTAGCAATGTGGTGATTGCCACTTCTTTTTCCTACTAGGATTTATTTCCTTTTATGTTCTATAGCTATCATTTATTAGGTTAAAAAAAGAAAACATTAGCTGGTATTAGAATTAATTGCATTTTCTAAGCCAAAATGGGAAATGTTAACACCAATGTTCCTGCAAATATATGTCTGATTATTCCCTAGATACCAGGTGGATATTGTAATTTCTACTTTTAAACAATTTATTAGGAAACATGAAGAAGGAAGCAAACTATAATGTAAACCACTGCAAAGATCTAGAAAGCAGAAAATAAATAGTCTGATATTTCAACAGACACCCTAAAGGTGGTACCATTTGCACATGAGAAATACTGATTCAGAGTGTGCTTCTGATTCCAGTTCTTTCAATAAAATATTTTGTCCTCTAATTTAATAGTAAGTCTAAAATTATTTTTGAGCCATTAACAAGTCAGAAAATATTATAGTTAAAAGGGACATACTCTAATTAAAAGGATTGCCAACCTTGGTGCCAGAAAGAGTTTGATTATTTCTTATAGTGTGATTTTTTGGCCAGTGTCTTCACCAATAAAATGGGAATGATATTGGTACCAATAGTGTAGAGTTGTTTTGAAACTTAATTGAAATAATGCATGGAAGCCTTCATGGAAAGTCCCGTTCCTGGCCCTCCACGTGTGTGGGCTTGGAGCAGGCCACACCCGGCGTGAACCCCACTCCCACTCCTGCCCCATGGTGTGAGGTTGGGAGCCACCGCCTGGGCCTGACCTGGGTGAGTGATCCCCAGCCCCTTCAACTTCCCCTTCCAGCCCCTATAGGATCTCTGACCTCCGGAGCCCCACCCTGCATTGGGGGGGTTGGAGAATTCTATGCTTGAAGTCGCCCTGTTCTCTCTCCTTGGTCCTCTGGACTTTTCGGTTCTCTGTTGTAACTGGGGGAGGGTGAGTGGGTATGTAGGGAGGAGGTGAAGGCTGGGTTGGGACGCTTAAGTAGAATCAAGCTTAAGTAAAGAAAATACAAATGACATCACATTATTGGAGAAATTGATGGCATTCAATGTTGGGTAAAGAGATATGATTGAAATTTTATTAACAATCGAATTTAGTCTCCCCCCACTCCCCCATATTCCCCTGCTTGCTTCCAGGTGGGATCTGCAAAGTGTCCAACAATCTGCCATCATCAAACACAAATACATCCGCATAATCAATACACTGCGTTGACATTGATTTTGCTTGCAAATGTGCTGTTTTTCCCTTTGGAAACATATTTTTAAAGATTTCCAGAACACATAACTGTGGAATGTTAAAGAAACAACGGCAGTACAGAATCAAAATATCGATTTTGTTAAATTATATTCTTGCTTTGAGCAGAAACACACACACACACACACACGTTTATTTCTGCACAACTGTTTTAGCCTGTTAATGTCCCGAAAGCATTTCTGCACTCCTATTGTTGGTATCAATGTTGGAATCCCATTACCTTCCAGCTCGCAATCGGCAAAATCTAATAAATTTTACATTTCCACACTTGTATTTGAAAATCTTAAGCATTTTTATGTTTTTATGTTCTGAGGGTTTTTGGGTTTTGAAATAAAGAGCATTAGTTATACTCAGGAGAGAACAGATTACAGAATCCAAGTTGTAATAAATCTGAAATGTACGTTTGATGCTTCAATGGCTAAATTCTTTTCTCATAATCCTTGTGCTGAGTGAAAATGACCAAATGATATATTGGAGATGACTGCAGCCTTATTTCTTTGGCTAAAAGGAAATGAAACGACCTGACAGAGAATATCAATGTTTCTGTTATTTTAATAGCATAGATGTTAATCCCGAGGCTTCCCAGAAATTTCTCTAGTTTTTGTAGGGTTTACTTTGAAATTCTCATTTTCCCCAGTTTCATTGAGGAATAATTGAAATGCAGCGCTGTGTAAGGTTAACAGATCTGGCATGGTGATTTACATGTATTGTGAAATGATTACTCCAATAAGTTTAGGTAATAGCTATCTTCTCATATAATTACAACAAAAGAAAGATAAAAGAAAAAAAGATTCTCTTTGTGATGAAAACTCTTAACAATTTTTCCTCTACACCGTACAGTAGTGTTAGCTATCGTCATCATGTATGTTATATGTTGTTGTTTTGCTATTGAGTTGTATGGATTCTTTATATATTGTGGATATTAACCCTTATCTGATATATGGTTTGCAAATATTTTGTTCTCATCCCTAAGGTTGTCTTTTCACTTTTTGTTGATGTTTTGTTTTTGTTTTGTTTTGTTTTTGGCTGTGCAAGAAAGTTTTAGTTTGCTCTAGTCCCATTTATTTAATTTTGGTTTTGTTGCTTATGCTTTAAGGTGTCCTATCTGAGAAATTATTACCAAGACCCATGACAAGGAAGTTCCCTATGTTTTATTCCATGTTTTCATGGTTTCAGGTTTTACATTTCAGTTTTTATTACATTTTGAGTTACTTTTTCTGAGTGATATAGGAGTCCAGAGACCGTCTTTTCTCCATTGAGTATCTTGGCTTCTGGATCAAATGTTAGTTGGATTTGAAATGTTGGGATCTGGGGGGCGCCTGGGTGGCTCAGTGGGTTGGGCCTCTGCCTTTGGCTCGGGTCGTGGTCCCGGGGTCCTGGGATCGAGCCCGCGTCGGGCTCTCTGCTCAGCGGGGAGCCTGCTTCCCTTCCTCTCTCTCTGCCTGCCTCTCTGCCTACTTGTGGTCTCTGTCTGTCAAATAAATAAATAAATAAAAATCTTTATAAAAAAAAAAAAGAAATGTTGGGATTTGGAAGCAAAAGAATTCTTGAGATGTCTTTGGGGCAAAAAGGTGGTTTTATTTAAGCATGGGGACAGGAAGCAGGGGCAGAAAGAGCTGCACTGGTTTTGTGAGGAATAACTATGTATATACTTTCAAGCTGGCTGCAGGTTAGGGATAGCGTGAGTCTCTAAGTAATTTGGAAGCAAACCTTCCAGGACCTTGAGGGGGCTAGCTGTTGTTAGGGAACATTTACTACTGCCTAGTAAGCTCTTAGTCATGAGACCCTTCAGGTATTTATCAGTGGGCCATATATTTGGAGGATGATTGCTAACCTATATCCTGTTGGGGGCGGGCAGTACAGATAAGGGGAATTTCCCAAAGGGTTTTCATATGTTAAAGAGACTTAGAGGATCCTGGAGTATGGGCTAATGAATGTCAAGCGAAGGCTGCCTTATGCCTTTACCAAAGTATTAACATTGAAGTAGTTGAGTTCCCGGAAAAATTTCACTCTGCCTATCCCAAGTACTTGTCATGAGAGTTTAATTTAATTTAATTAATTTATTTATTTTGCCTTTGTTCTCCACAACAACTTGACAATATTTGCTTGGGTTTATTTCTGAATTTTTTATTCTGTTCTCTTAGTCTTTTCTTTTTTAGGCCAGTATGATGCGGTTTTGATGACTGTGGGTTTATAGTGTAGCTTGAAATCAGGAGTTGTGTGATACATCATGCTTTGCTTTGTTCTTCTTTCTCAGAATTTCTTTGGCTGTTTGGGGTCTTTTATGATTCCCTGTAATTTTTAGGAGTGTTTTTTGTTTGGTTGGTTTTTTTCCCCAGCTTCTATAAAAAATGCAGTTGGGCAGCGCCAGGGTAGCACAGTTGGTTAGGCATCTGACTCTTGGTTTCATCTCAGGTTTTAGTCTCAGGGTCACAAGATCGAGACCCATATTAGGCTTTCTACTCAGTGCAAGTCTGCTTAAGACTCTCTCTCCTTGGGCGCCTGGGTGGCTCAGTGGTTAAAGCCTCTGCCTTCGGCTCAGGTCATGATCTCAGGGTCCTGGGATCAAGTCCCGCATCGGGCTCTCCGCTCAGCGGGGAGCCTGCCTCCTCCTCCTGTCTCTCTCTGCCTGCCTCTCTGCCTACTTGTGATCTGTCTGTCAAAAAAAAAAAAAAAAAAACTCTCTCTCCTTCTCTCTCTGCCCTCTCCTTCCATTCTCTCTCTTTCTCTTTCTAAAATAAATAAATTTTAAAAATCTATAAAAAATGCAGCTGGAATCTTGATAGGGATTACATTGAAACCATAGATGGCTTTTAGTAGTATTGATATTTTAAGAATATTAATTTTCCAATCCATAGACACAGAATACCTTTCTCTTACTTGTGTCTTTGATTTCTTTCATCAGCATTTTGTAGTTTTCAGCATAGACATCTCTCAACTCCTTGGTTCAGTTTTTTCCTAAAATGTTTTATTATTTTGATGCTCTTGTAAATGGAATCAATATCTGTATTTGTATTTCAGAAATATTTTTGTTGTTGTACAGAAATGCTACTGATTTCTATGTATTAATTTTGTATCCTGCAACTTCGCTGAATTCATTGAATGGATCTAGCAGTGTTCTGGTTAAGTTGTTAGAATTTTCTGTATATAAAATCATATTGTCTGCAAATAAAGACAATTTTACTTTTACCTTCTCAATTCTGATACCTTTTATTTCTTTTTCTTGCCTGATTGCTCTAGTTAGGAATTCTGGTACTATGTTAGAATCTGCTCCTTTGCTTCCTGAACTTTCTCTGAAATTCTGATTCATGAAATTATCTTTTTCATTTGATAACCTAGACTTTAATCTCTAAAATTTATTTTATCTTGCTGGGTTTTATTAACTATTTAAAAGCATTTATTTATTTTTAGACAGAGAAGGGGCGCCTGGGTGGCTCAGTGGGTTATTTTTAGAGAGAGATTGTGAGAGAGCAAGCATCAGTGGGAGAGGCAGAAGGAGAGGGTGAGAGAATCCCAAGCTGACCGGTGCCCAGCACAGAGGCCAATGAGGGCTCCATGTGGAGCTTTTTCTCACAACCCCGAGACCACAGTCCCAGCGGAAACCAAGAGTTGGACACCCAACTGAGTGCACTACCCAGGGACCCCATCTTGTGGACTTTTAATTCTATATTCTGTTTCATAATTAGTTATTAGTTTGTGGTTGCAAGTCAGAATGGTGGAAAACTGAATACCTTTAATCCAAAAATGAATATCCACAATGTGTGCCGTTTTCATCAGACTGTCTATTTTCATATCTGAAGGCAATGGAATAAACACCAAGTGAATGTCGTGGAACTTTAGAACATTGGATTCTCTGGCATGGGGGCTTTGTATGACCTACTTGCTGCTGTTTCTTTTCTCAGTGCTCTCAAATGTCAAGGGTATTTCATTAAAGAATATAAATTGCCTTGATTCATGCTTTGTGACTCTCAGGAAAAAACAGCAATGACAAGAAAAGCCAAGGTCTATCTACAAAAACACTGTTGGCTAAGTTGAAAGCTTTGTGAATTTAGAATGAAGACGGGCAATTGTACTATAATTCATAGCTCTGCCTGAGAGTGCCAAGAAAGCCGTATCTTTCAACAGCTTTAAACTTCTTCAGGAGATGTAAAATTCAAGGTTACTGTTGAGCGAATTAAATTCATCAAACTACTTTGATTTCTAAGGGTATCAAACATCTGTTGCATGGTTTGAGAGGAAGTCTGTATAGTCACATTAATGCTAGTCAACTTGGTGATATGGAAACTATAAATTTTAAGCAACTTTCACAATAGATTATAGAATATTTACTAAAGCTTTTGAGCAAAAGAAGTCAAAGCACATTTTTGTGAAAGAGAGAAATTGACTTGGCTTTCCATTTCATTTCCCCCTCTATCTCACTTCAAAATGAAGAAAGGAAAGAAAATGTAAGTGACTAATTGTGGATAATAGTTTGGTTATTGAGATTTTGTATATGAATCTGTTATTTGAGATTGTGTATATGAACATCTCCGTTTTGGGGAGAAAGATGGGAGTTTCTTTCATTTTTTTTTTTAAGATTTTATTTATTTATTCCACAAAGATCACAAGTAAGCAGAGAGGCAGGCAGAGAGAGGAGGAAGCAGGCTCCCTGCGGAGCAGAAAGCCCGATGCAGGGCTTGATTCCAGGTCCCTGGGATCATGACCTGAGCTGAAAGCAGAGGCCTTAACCCACTGAGCCACCCAGGTGCCCCAGATGGGAGTTTCTTTACTGTCATAGTAAAATTATAGTTTCCTCAATTATTTATATACTTTTTAAGAGGTGCAGTTAATGTATGTGGAGAGATATATAATTCCTTTAAAACTCAGGGAACAATATATTATGTGGGATTATAGAGTGCAGGTTGGTTACATAGAGAAATCAGAACTGATTTCTGAGTTGCTTGAGATTGATTTCCCAGCTTGGAAAAAACTGACATAGGGCAAGAGTTTAACTTTTAAAGGGCTTGTGAGCTTCCCTGCAGGTTGACTTGTGCAAGGCAGTTTGGTTACAAAGGGTTTCCTGCTAGGATACCTGAAACCGAAAGTGCATAGAAAGCAAAAGTAAAGAGAAGGCAACAAAACAGGTAATTAAATAGGCATTGTACGTGCTGATTGTTGCTAAATTTAAAAGCAGGGTTTATTGAGTTAGAGCAGAAGGGTGGGCATAAAGTGGACTGCTAGCATGCCAACATATTTAGTGTACATTTTTTTTTTTTTTAAATCACACCATTAGATATTTTGCAATTACCTTTTGGTGTGTGTTTAATCTTTTAAATCTTACATATTGATGCCAAGTCTTTAATGATATAAAAATTCATTTGTAGTTCTAAACCTGCTTTTTTTTTTTAAGCAGTTGCACCTGTTTTATTCACATTCCAATTTTTTTTTTTATAAATTGAATGTTTGAAGAATTAGAGAAGGTGGTAAATAAAATATTATTAACGTGAGTAATGACATTATCTAAGCAAACATGACATGCTCAGTAGATTGCTGTTCAAAAATGATAGTATTTTGCTTACATTCTTGACTGTGTTTCCCTCAACTTTGAGCTATGGGAAGACAGTAATTTTTCACACCTTTTTTTTTTTTTTTTTTTTTTAACCAGGTGATGAAACCTTATCTTTTATACTCTTTCAGTCTTGGATTATTATTCTTCTTTTTAGGTCATCTGCCTTACATTTGGGCTTCCTGGCAAAAACCAGTCAGGGAGATGTGAAGAAGCCCAGAGACCAACTTAGAGAGAGTTTAAGCTTTGAGGAGTTCATTTTCTTTCACTAATGACGAAAAAATACTATTTTAGTTAGAAGATGACCGGGAGGGAATTCTGTTATTTAGAAACTGGGAGATTTAAGACTTAGTATTCCCGTACTAAGGACGTTTCTATTGTGTATTAGTGTATGCATCATATTTGCGTATAGAATATACTAGGGTGATATGAGCAAATGAAAAGAGGACATTCACTTGGTCTAGAGGAAATTATATGAGCTTTTGTATTAGCTAGATCTAGAGTCAAATTCTATTTTGCTCCTCAGTGAGAAACTTTGAGAAATTGGCTTACCATCCTAAACCTTAGTTCCTTATCTGTAGATTATAGTAATAGCCATCTAGTTGATCGTTGAGAGTACTGCATGAGATTGTATACTTTTCTAGCCTAAATTATCAATAAATGGGCAGAACATGATCATTATTACTGTTTATACCTTGTTTTAGAAATCCGGCTCTAGGGGCACCTGGGTGGCTCAGTGGGTTAAGCCTCTGCCTTCGGCTCAGGTCATGATCTCAGGGTCCTGGGATTGAGCCCGGCATCGGGGGCTCTCTGCCCAGCAGGGAACCTGCCTCCTCCTCTCTCTCTGCCTGCCTCTTTGACTACTTGTGATCTCTCTCTCTCGCTGTCAGATAAATAAATAAAATCTTTAAAAAAAAAAAAAAGAAAGAAATCTGGCTCTACAAAGATCAACTGGCATTCATTTTTTGAATCCTATTTTATACCTCATTTTATGCTCAGCACAAGTCTTTTCCAGTATTTATGTGAGCATGCGTATATGTTCCATGTGCTGTAGTGTTCTTTTTGGGAAGAAAAATGAGCGCTGGTCATTTTAGGTTCTCTTTTTCCTCTGCACATGTATAAAACTCACATATTTCTTAAAATATTTTGCTTAAAGTTTTGTGCTGGCAAATACTAAAAAAAATCTTAAAGAATGGTATTAGATTGTTGTCTATTGTCTATGTATACAAGCATATAATACTTATTCTATAGGGAAGTGTATGGAGACAGAGGGGGTAGGGAGACTGACTAAAGAATTTTTTGGTGTGTTTGTTGAGAAAACACCTTTGAAGGCCTATGGCCATTGTATTTTTCAATGTCCTTTAGGCCTCGGTATAAGAAGAAGCTTATGGCTCAAGGGAAAAATCTTGTTTATCCTTTTCATCAGACTAGACCAATGCTACTGATCACAATTTCCTTTCTTCCAGTCTGTCAAATAGTTAGTTCATGGCTAAATTTAATGCTTCATTGCAGGATTATAAGTTCTGTTAGTGGTTTTGTTTATATATGACTTGCTTGTCTTTACTTTAGAAATTATAACTGTCTAGAATTTTTATTGCAAATAGTCCTGTGTCCTTTTCATGCATTCCGAAGGAAACTAGACTCATAATCTTCTCAACAAAATAGCTGGTGGCCACAGGAACAACATTATTTAGGTGTCACTTAAAATTCTTAGTTGATGGGTTTTACCAAGTTGTCAGCATTTCATGTACCATTGACAGCAGGAATAACCTCTCTCTGGGCAAGTTGTACCATTTGACCTGGTGTGCAAAGAAAGAAGGATCACGTAATAGGTTTGAAGTTAAGTGGGTAACCAGCCTGCTGGTCAGGTCATGGCCATCAACCTAGGTGGTCTGTTGGTAGGTTTCAGAGCCATCTTTCTCTTTTCTGACTTTTCTCAAAGGATTAATAAATAACAAACTACTGCTGAATTATCGATGCAGTCCTTTTGATGATGCCTTTATGTATTTCAAAATGAGAATTAAATTAAATGAACAATGCCAGATAATTCTATATGTAAAATTGGAGATATTGAAGCATACAGTGCATTTAACTAAAGATTTTTCTAAAGGCTGGAGAAGTTTGTAATTTTGATGTCACTTCTTTGAAATCATTGTTCTAGATTTAATTTCTAGTGTTCAAAGGTACAGCATCTCCGTCCCTTCCAAAACATTCCTGCAACAATATTTAATTTAAAAATTGTTGGAAATAGAATAAAATGGAAATAATATAGAATATATTTAAGGGGCGCCTGCGTGGCTCAGTGGGTTGAGCCTCTGCCTTGGGCTCAGGTTGTGATCTTGGGGTCCTGGGATTGAGTCCTGAGTAGGGCTCTCTGCTCAACCAGGGGGCCTGCTTCCCCCTCTCTCTCTGTCTGCCTCTCTGCCTACTTGTGATCTCTCTCTCTGTGTCTAATAAATAAACAAAATCTTAAAAAAAAAAGAATATATTTAAGTGATATAATAGTATCTTACAAAGTAGGGTTGCTCGATTTAGTACATAATATATAGGGTGCCCGATTACATTTCAATTTCAGATAAACAACAAATATATTTTTAGTATAGGTTTGAAACATACTTTTTACTAAAAAAAGTCACTATCCAAAATTCACATTCAATTGGGTGTCCTCTGATCTCTATTTTATCTCTCAGTGCCAAAGTACTAAGATTTTCTAAAGCTCATACCTAAAAATTCTTAGCCCAAGTTTTCCTTAACTTTTTATATTTATTGAGCTATGATTTCTTTTTCTGAGGAATTCTAAACTTAAGTTTGTAAACAATACTAGGTCCATTACATAACTGATTTTTCTATCATTTACTTGATGGGGACTGGAGAGGACATAATGTATATTAATACTTATCAACTTTGATTAATCATTTTTAGGTTTCTCTCATCTATTGTATACTGTTTGAAAAATTTACCTTTAACACGTAAGATATAAATGATAATTTCACTTGCCATGCTTTTAGTTTACTTGTTCTTCTTGGGTGTTTCTAGAACTGCTATATTTTTTACCAAATAAATAATCCATGAAAGTGTCCAAAATATACAACAGATTGGAGGAAAAAACACAGCCTTCTAATTTTGTAGAGAGGAAATTGTGTCTGTAAAGGTTAATTGGCTGCTAATACCTTCTCTTCCCACTTCTCACCTGGATATTGACTTTGAAATTCTTGGTTCTTTATATGTAAAATATTTTTCATACTGATTTTCTTATGCATTAGGAAAGAAGCCTATATGATCAAAAGATGAGTACATTGATGTGTTCTTTTGTTCAGTAACACATCTGGAAGCATGTGTTTAAAATGTAGACAACTCTATAATTGGCTTGGCTTCTCTGCAGGATTTTTGCTCTCCACTGAAGTGACACCAGCCTCTTGTGATTGAAATATCTTCATTTAGGCAAGTTCTTTAGCTGATCAATCTTCCTTTGTCCTCAGTTTCTTATTTGAAACTATCTAAATTTCATTGCTTATTCTTAGCCAAGACGAATGCCTTTTTTATTTTGTTTTGTTTCTGGAAAATTTTATTTGATATTTCAACTTCTTTTATTGTATTCTTTTTGTATAATTATATTACTCACACAAATATTTTCTGGGAACTTAAATCATGGCCTTGGTTATAATTGCATAAAACAGTCTAAATATAATTTGAATACCAGATAATAATATTAGTTATATATATATATGTGTGTGTGTGTGTATATATATATACACACACACACATATGTATGTATATATATATTCAAAATTTACAAAGTTCTTTCAGTTAAATTATACCATTACATTATCATGCCACCCTTTAAAGTTGGAGCTCTTTGTCCAGGTGATAAATTAGGAGACAGACAACTTTGGAGAGATTAATTTGTTTGTCAACAAATTAATACTTGAACTGAAAAATAGAATTCAGATTTTTTAAGTTGTCCTTTGTATTACATCATGTTGCCTCTGCTTGGTACAACTCTGTAATATTTTGAAAAATGTCTTTAATTAATACTCTCAAGAAAAAAGATTACATTTCCCTAAAAAAATTGCGCATTATGAAAATCAAAATGAATAATATATAAAGTATGTTTGAGGGAAGAAGCCTAGTCCGCAGAATTTCCTTTCTCCGTCCCTCTTTTTAAAAATTTTGGACAACAGACAAAATGCAGCGAAGAGTATGTTGAGAGTCTTCTGAATTCCTTGAGAATCTTTTGGATTGTGGCTTTCATAAATTAACACTTTAACAATTATGCATGTTTTAATTAGAGACAAGTTATATCTGAGTGAAGAGTTTGAATTGAAAAAAAGCTGTTTGAAATACAACTTAATTAAATACAGTTACTAAAACTAGGCTAATGAAGTAGGAATTTGTTTCCAAAGTGATTCTGTATTATTCAGCTGGAATGGCGGGGAGGGGGGGGTGTCTTCTGAAATGTCAGAAATTATTCTATTCATTCCTTCTGCAGCAGCCTTCCTTTCTTTGTACTGTTAATGAAACTATTTTCACAGAGAGGTAGTACAGATTTAAACTGTAATCCAGCCCTTAGGAAAAAAACTGTGATTTCTACTTTAGGTAAACATACATGAATAGTCTTCCATTATATTAATGAAAGGTAGCAGTGGTTGATCTAGAACACTTACTTTATGCTCTAATGGAGAGATTGCCAGGTTGTTGTTTGGTAGGAGTAAAGGGGTTTGATTTTTTTCATATTTACATCTTAAAAAGCGGTTCATTCAAGCTATTTGGGGAGTGTTTCTATCTCCACACCTGCATCCTTAGAAAAACGGTTATTGTTTTTCAGCGATAAGTGAATATACTTTGACTTGATCTTTCAAGATATAAAGAAAAATAATGATGTAGAGCTTCTTGCACTTGTACCTGTTTCTAAAGAAATATGTCAGAGGAATTTCAAGTGAAAAAAAAAAGAAGCACTGCCTTTGTCTTTCAGAACTAAAAGAGATCTCTTTAAATTCTGTTGCGTGTTCACAGGAGAAGAGAAAGTAATCAAAGGCTCACTGAAAGAAAGAGATGAACACAGCTCCTGGATCTTCGTGTGTGGTCTAAAACAAAACACTTACTCAGTGGAAATATCAAAATATATAGGTGGAAGGATTCTAGAGACCATATTTATCAACTGAGTCATCACTTTGTAGTTGAGGAACCAAAGCCTAAGAAAGTCACACTGTTAACTAGTCAGTGCTTAAAGCCATTTGTTGACTCAGTCATGTGCTCAGTAAATATTTCTAAAACACTGAGTGTCTGTGATAGATGTTGATTTCCTGCCCACATCTTCTCAGCACACACACGTGAATGCACACACACACACACACACACACTCACTCCTGTAGCTTTCTATTCAAGCATCTGCAAATCTTTGCTTGAGTGCCCTCCGTGGGGACAGAAATTTGTGGAAACAAACATCTCCAAGCAATGATGACCTATACTAGTGAATACCACCCTTGATAAACAGTGATTTCCACAGGAACTGAACCCCAGTTGCCCACCTGCTCTTTAATACACATCACATTGAAATCTGTTGTCTCCATGTCTCACTTCTCCACTCTCCTATTATTATGTCCTGAGATCACCTCTCTCGTTGATTATCTGTGCTTAAATCCTAATTGAGTGTCTGTTTCTGGGGAACCAAACTGAAGGCAGGGGTGGAAACCTGTTCTCAAAGACCTTGTCTGTAGAGGATAAAGATCATTAAGCAGACCATTCAACAACTGTGAGGAAGGCAGGCTCATTCAGTTCAGTCATTGGCATGTAATTTTTGACGGACCTCCAGCCAGGCATTGAGCACAAAGACTATCAAGATAGTGTCTCTCCCCTTACAGTGCTCAGGCAAGTAACACAATATATTGTGATAAGTTCAAGGGTCAAGGAAGGGGGTTTAGCTGATCTTTGGATCTGACTTTCACTTGTTAATTCCACACAACAAACCAATGAGGTTCCTACCTACTGTTGTTCTCCCTGATTTAGAGAGGAGGAAAATGTCAGAAGGTGCTGTGACAGATATTAACAGGGGTACTTAACTGTGATTTGAAGTGAGAAAGTGGGGGAAATTTTCCACAACAAGAAAAGGTTCATGGCTATACACCAGGTGTGAAAAGCCCATAATTCCAGAATTCCAAATAGGAAAAAGTGGCAGTTTGCCACTCCTCTAGAATTTCTCCCAAGTCTTTCCTTTCTTACTGTTTTCTGCGGGTAAAAGGAGCTAGGCCATGTATATTTCACTCTTCCTGCTCTCTGTACGCTTCCAACCCAACTCAGGAAAGTCTCAGCAGTTATTTCCTCATGGTAAGGAACATCCCTTATTCCATATGTTGTGTTCTAACTCTCGCTTATGGTTTAGAATTTCTAGTTTTATCTTTCTATATAAAGTTACCTATTTTCGTAAATTTAGAAGTCTGTTCTCTAATAAGACTGGCTTTTAAAACTATTGCCTGCCTGATAGGAACTTAAACCTAATGAAATACCCAGGCTGAACAACGGTGTATTTATATTAACCCCAATATTCACCTTAGAGTGCCCAACTGATTCTCTCAATAGTGGGGAGTTGGGATGGAGAGGAAGAAGGAAAAGGAAATCAAGCAAAATGATACCATGATATGAGGCTAATTATGTTTTTATCAATTTATTATTTTCAATAAGATCATATCTATGATATAGTCAGAATATTATTATTTTAGAGAGAGAGGGGGAGAGCATGCACATGGGAGGGAGGAGGGACAGAGAAGGAGAAGGAATCTTAAGCAAACTCCAGGCCCAGTGCAGAGTCAGACACAGGACTCAATCCCAGGACTCCAAGATCATGGCCTGAGCTGAAATGAAGAGTCAGACGCTTAACTGACTGAGCCATCCAGGCGCCCCTGTTCAGGAAATTTTATATAACATTTAATGGTATATGGAAATGCCCCTCATGTAATGCACACATCATCAAAATCTCTTCTCCTCCTTCTTTCCCATCCTATACAGTCCCTTAAACCCAATGAAAGAGAAACTAAATGGATATAATGGTTATTAGTTTAATGTTCTTTAAAGCTCTGATTTTGGCCAGATTATTTTATGCTCAGTAAATGATTGGTCATAGTTTAAGTCTTGATAGATGGTGTTGGTATGATAATTTTCTGAAGTTGATAATGATTAATTTGAAAAGGCAGTGCTAATATTACAATTGGACAAATTAACATGACTCTAATACTAGGACATCATATATTGTTATGATCAAGTGCTGTTAACTTTGATCATGAGTCAAGAAAATCAAAGTCAATAGGAAGAAGCATAAAAAATAGAATATGTTGGGGGATTAAGTTTTAATGTTTTAGATGATTATATCCAAAGCTTCATTAGAGTTTTAGATTAAAGGAGATTAAAGCAAGTTTCTCAGCATTATAGATATGTTTGTCCAATTCTGGGCTGAGTTTCCTGGGGGATTTGGTAGCTGAAGAAAAATAATATGTTTATCTTCTCATATTCTGCTTTTGCTTTTCGTCTGCAGTTTAAATCATATATTTATCAATTTTATTTGAAGCACTAAAAAAGAAAACCTTACAGGCAGATTCTATTGAAGTTTATCAGATAAAGAAATAAATTACTGTAGCTTTTACTGTTTAATAGGAATTGATCTTTGAAGTTCAACAACCAAGGAGCTCTGAAATCACAGCCCAATTGGAATTCCTCTTTGATTTCTTTTAGAGTGAAAGTGGAGTACACTTTGACTTAGTTGGAACTTTTTTTTAAAGCCACATACTTTTTCTCTACTCTGATGCGTTGTGTGTGTGCACATATGTACGTTTGTGTGTGTTTTGTTTTCCTTTTTAGTCTAGAATTTCTGATAGTTCCTTCTAGGCTTATGTTACTCATTTATTCATTTATCTGTCCGTTCAGTAGTAGTTCATACAACATCGCAGACTGTGCAAGCACTGAATAGACACATAATACAATGCTGTCTCTACTCAAATCAAAAGAATTTAATCTTCTCACTTTTTTTCCCTCAATTTATTTTTAAATTGCTTTTATGCAGAAGTGATGAACATTTCCTTTGGCGAATATTACAATTATTTTTTTCCATGTAGGGTGATCTTTCCAATTGTGTTGCTAGCCTCATAGTATGGCTTGGGGATGGAGTACTTGAGCGTCTTTGTAATTAGGTAATTAGCTATAGCAAAGACACCTGGGTCTATTATCTTTTGCTGTGACTACTCTTTTTAGAGGACTTTGGCTCATTGATTGGTTAATGTGCTGAGGCAGTTACTAAGGAATTCTTCAATTTACTAGCAACATAATGGAAACCTAAAGAACATAGCAACTGTAATATTACAAATACATAATAGCAGTTACTTGATGAATAAATGTAAAATGCTGTTTGCTGAAAGTAGAAGTAAGCTTTAAAAAGGCTAAAGTGATTTTCCAGTTCTTTCTTCTTCCATTAAGCTAAAAGAATTAGTATTAAATTAAATTCACATTTTAAAACATTATAAGTCAACATTAAAAGAACAGATAAGACGAAGGAACGTGTCTCAAAGAATATTAGACACTTCATTGTTAGTGTCTCACTAGTTTAATTTTAACAGTCAGTCTAAAAAAGCACACGTATTTGGATTTCTGGCATAAAGTTTGACATGTGTATAATGCTCAGTATATATTTCTTATGAATGAATGCTTGAGAGTTCAGAGAAAGAATAGATTCTCTGTATTTTTCTATTGTATTCATTGATCATTGAACACCATCTTAGCAACACTATCACACTTCCATCTTTAATAGAATTTTTTTAAAAGATTTTATTTATTTGACCAAGAGAGAGAGAGAGCACAAACAGGGTGGGGGAGCAGCGGCAGGCAGAGGGAGATAGAGAAGCAGGCTCCCCGGCTGAGCAGGGAGCCTGACGTAGGACTCGATCCCAGGATCCTGGTAACATGACTTGAGCCGAGGGAGGCGCTTAACCGACTGAACCACACAGGTGCCCTAATAAATTGTTATATTTGGGGCACTTGGATGGCTCAGTCAGTTAAGCAAATAGTATTGACTGCTAGTTACAGAATTAGAATGGGGGGAAAAAAAACCCTCATTGTAGGGACTGTGGTATTGTATTAGTACTATCAGTTGTAGTTTAGAAAACATAACAAGCCTAAAAAAAAAAATAAATAAGTAATAAATTACTGGTTCTATAACAGAACAAACAGACGGAAGTAGCCTCTGTCACAAAAGGATTCAGACTTTAAGCATTTCAGCTTTTACAACCATAACTACATCTGGAGAAATAGAATCTACCTAAGAAAGGAATAGGGAAATGAGATACTATCATTACATAGATTTTGGCATCTCTGAGTTTCTCTGGTCAGAGAAGTGAGCTAGTATAATTTGCCAGCCGACTGAATCACATGATTGGAAGAAATGGTTCTCCACAGTCAGTAGAGTTTCTGACTAGGAAAAAAAAAATCTAACAAAGCAAATCTTCATGTTTACTATGATTGTTAAAACATGAGGACCGTTGACTTATTCTATGCAAAGGCATTTATATAATTTTCTTCAGCCAGATGCCCCAGTCTGGGTGTTCAAATGGATGCACAAACTTTTGGTTTAATACAGAGCTGGATTTTTTCCAGGCAGGAGCGTGTGGGGATGGAGATGTAAAAGAGATATGGGGTTAGAAAGAGTAAATTTAGAATCACAGAGAAATTTGAAGGACAGTAACAGATTTAATGGACAGGATGCATACAAAACCTTCACACATTACCATCTGTATTAGACTTATTCTAAAGTTTTTTAAGTAGTCTCTATACCCAACATGGGGCTCAAACTCATGACCCCGAGAGCAAGAGTTGCACGCTCTTCCAAATGAGCCATCCAGGCACCCCTATATTAGACTTTTTAATGAATTACCTGATTTAATATATCAGATTAAAATAATAACAGCAAGTAGTAATCACATTTCTTCTCCAGGGTGCTCTGTGGAATCCTTGAAGAAAGGACTTTAATGAATTAAATAGACTCAGAGCATACTAACTAGTCTAAGAAAAATAAATGATAACCATTTACTTTAGTTCATATATAACTACAAGCTAAAGCTAACAGATAACTTCTATGGATATTCCTGGTTTTTCTTTTTCAATATATAGAATAAGAGTTGATAACATACAGGGCAAATATTGTGCGCCAGGCACTGTGCTAGACACTTTACATCAGTTGTCTTTTGTCATGATGTGAATGTAGGTTTTTCTTACGCCTTCAGTCCAGTAATCTGCTGAGACCGACATCCAGATGGAATGTGCCCATCTTTAGTTTTCCTTTTTATTTTCATCACTAGCATGCTCATGTATCCAGCGACATAAAAAATACTTTTTTTCGGGGTGCCTGGGTGGCTGAGTTGGTTAAGCATCTGCCTTCCACACAGGTCATGATCCTGGGGTCCTGGGATGGAGCCCCACCTCTTGAGCCCAGTGTCAGGCTCCTTGCTCCAGTGAGACTGTGCTTCTCCCTTTCCTCCTGCCCCTCCCCCACTCCTGCTCTCTCTCAAATAAAAAAAAACAAAATTTAAATCCCCCCCCCACCAAAAGCCCCTGTCTTTAATTTACTGTGTCAACCACTCTCAGCTCTCTTTGGAAAGATTTGTTCACATTCACCAACCACTACCCACCCCTGCCCACCGCCACACATGCATGCACACACAATGACACATACGTAGTAGGTTCCTAAGTTCTTGTATTTCACACAGGGTTGCAGTGCTATGATTATTGCGTCCCTTATACCCTAGTTGACTTGAGCACAGGTCAATGGCAGTGGCGTGTAGGTTTACCAGGTCAGGTTGTTAGAAAGATGTATGAAGCAGGATATTTACATTGTAACTGATTTGGACTACACAGTATGGATCTTGGTAGGCAAGAACCATTAACACAACTCATTGATAACAAGAGTATCCTTTTTTTCCCCTTCCTTTTACAAGAGTGTCCTTAATATTTGTCTAACTGACTTCAATTTTTGAAACTGAAGAGTGATGAACAATTAAGAATGGGATTTTTAGGGGTGCCTCGGTGGCTCCGCGGGTTAAGCCTCTGCCTTCGGCTCAGGTCATGGTCTCAGGGTCCTGGGTTTGAGCCCCTCATCCGGTTCTCTCCTCAGCAGGGATCCTGCTTCCCTCTCTCTCTCTCTCTCTCTGCCTACTTGTGATCTCTCTCTCTCTCTTTCTGTCAAATAAATAAAATCTTAAAAAAAAATGGTTTTTTTTAAAAAAAGCAACTTTAGCAGACAATACGTTTGCTCACCATTTGTCAGGCTATGGATCATGTGCAGAGTCAGGTGTGCAGCCAAGAAAAGAGAATTAGTAAATTGGAAAGGAATTTAATCTCTATTTGGATTTTGAATGTGTCATATATTTCAGATGTTGGCTCTAACATCCTGATTTTCAGTTCCAATATTTAAATCTTTGGCACCATCTCACTTCCATGTGGAAGCTTTGTACTTCTGCTTCCGATGTTTAACATAAATTTATTCTATTCATCAGAGGCCAGCTTTTATAGGAGAGTGGCATATAAGGGACTGTCACTCACAATATACGTTTTTAAGATGGAATAGTCTGTTTTGGCCAGATTTAATTTTGACTCCCAGTAGACAATGGGCACTGAAGTAATTTATCTCTCAGCTTGCTAGGGGAAGCTTTAAATTTCAGCAAGCGGCAGTATTATATTAGCATGGAACATTTGGGTAAATTTGTTTGGAGGAGATAATAAATAACTAAACTACTTGGTTAAAAATCAGAAACAAAACAATTTGTTCTTGTCATCTGGTGGTGCTCAAATGATGAAAAATAGCTCTCTAAAGGTTTCAGTAATCTTGAATCTGGTTTGAGGCCGTTGCTGGCTTTATCCTATCATATTGCGTGTAATACCCTAAAATCCACTAAAAACTTTTGTATTGGAGTGTAAATACCTTCCAAGATGATGATGTTTAATAATTTGCATGAAAACATCTAGCCAGAACGATAGTAGAAAAACAAGATGACTCAATTTTGTATTCTGTGTCTATGATAATTAGCTTATATGCCATCATTTTAAAATATTAAAGGATAACTGACATAACTCTATTTTCTGGAAGAGGGATTGAGGGAGTTTTGAGCGGTAGGATAGGTGACTGAATGAGAAACACACACGCACACACACACACATGCACATCCACACATGCTTGAATTGATTAGAAATAGAAGAGGATGTTTAAGCTCTGCGAAGTTCTTAACTGTCATCTATTTTGAACCCTGAGAAAGTTTCAGTTTGTGTGGTCATGTCATCCAATAATGACAAGAGATAGTCTTCAATTATAGCAGATCAGAGCAACTGACTCTGATATTCTGGCCACTTGTGTATCAGGAAGGTGAGGAACTTGCTTCGCACAGTCTGCATTTTTATTTCTCCGAAATAGTACAGAGTGAGGCCACCAAAGTATTGTTGAATGAGTGATGTGTGGCTCCCTCTGTTGGTTGGGAGACCCCAAAATCTCCTTGTATACAGTCTAAGTGGGACGGAGGCAGGGCACCCTGTAAAGGAAGAAAGAATTCAACTGATACCTCCTCTTTCTTTGTTTTAATTCTTCCCTTCTCAGGCCATTTAATTGTTTTTTATACAGTTTGGTCTCCTAACTTTCTTTTAGCACAGTGTTAATTTTAACCGACATTCGCTCCTATAGGACACCAGAACACAAGAATTGGGCTGATTCAGTGTGGATGGCCCTTTATTCCTGAGAATTATCTTTTATCCCAATCCTGTTGGGATTGGGTTTGGATATATTTTGAGCGATTTGATTTCAGACTGATGTAGTTTAACATAGCTACACATGTCATGTATTTTTATATAGCAGAAGACATAGCTATAAATGAATATGATAGGAAAGAGAATTATGCCTTTACCAAATTAGACTCTTCCTCAAGCTTACATTTAAAATTCTTTCTGAGCCACTCTTCAACCCTAAACAAAAGCCACAATAAAGTAAATAATTGTAATTCTCTGTAAGAAAGCATGAGGAACTGAGAGTGTACAAATTATTTATACATGGTTATACAAATTAAATGTTCTGTGAATTTTTGCCATTAATTTCAGTCTCACACTGCCATGTAAGTGTGCTTACACTTGACAAATTCAATGCAGCGACAGTTTCCCCAAATCCTGATGCCCTACATAGATTTATGCTTATGGAAGGGGATCAGTTGAGCTTTTCTGTTAGGTAAAATCAGGGAATAGATGAAATGTGCATGCTCTCCCTGCAAAGTTTAGGGTTAGAGAAACACATATGGGTGAAGAAGAAATTTTGTTTGAAGACAGTGGACTTAATCAGTTGCAATTCCATTATGGTCTTTGTTCTCCTATTAAATCATGACAAACTGTCTAAGAACACGTATTTAATTAGCTACTTTTTTTTTTAAGATTTTATTTATTTATTTGACACAGAGATAGAGAGAGTGCATGTACAAGCAGGGGGAGCGGCAGGCAGAGGGAGAGGGAAAAGCAGGCTCCTCGCTGAGCGGAGATCCTGACCTGGGGCTTAGTCTGAAGGCAGACACTTAACTGACTGAGCCACCCAGGAACCCCTAAAGGAAGCTTTTTAAAAGTAGAAATATAGGGACGCCTGGGTGGCTCGGTTGGTTAAGCAGCTGCCTGGGGCTTGGGTCATTATCCCGGCATCCTGGGATCGAGTCCCACATTGGGTTCCTTGCTGGGCAGGGAGCCTGCTTCTCCCTCTGCATCTGCCTGTGTTCACTCACTCTCTCTCTCTGACAAATAAATAAATAAAATCTTAAAAAAAAAGTAGAAATATAAAATATCCCAGTTACAATGAGTATGGTTATTGTATATGCAGTATAATTTTATGACTAAGGTATTGGTTTTGTTTTCCCAGTTTACTTAATAGAAAAATAAAATGAGTTTTGAGAATCTTGTGTCTTCTGGAGTCTAGAAAGCCTTGTGCAAATGCATAAAATTCAAATAAATTTTGCAGAACACATTTGCATAGGTTTTAGAAGCAATATAGAGTTTCTAGAAGAGAATAGGATTTTGCATAAAATATAGTGTAGTAACAAGAGGAAAAACATTTGAAAAATTCTCAAACTTAGATTTTCTTCCTTTTTATTTTTATTTCAGGCACACTTTATTGTAATAGAATCAAAATACATAGTTTTAGTTAAAATTAGCATTTTGTTATCATACTTTATACTCTTTTGACATTGTATGTGATACTCTTAATTTTAGATTTAATTAAATTCTCTTTTTTGTTTGTTATATGTGACCCTGTGCCACATATAAGAAAAAAAAAATTAAACAGTTTAGTCCATTCGCTCTAGTACCATGGGGCAAATGTAAGTCTAAACATATTAGTTGTTTTATATAATTGATCTGTATCTGTTATTTTATCTAAAGGATAGGGATAGTTACATTTAACTTATTTTGCATCTCTCTTGGAACAGGAGTGTGTGCATATAGATATTTAATGAATGTTTGTTGAAAATAATGATGTTGAATCACTTAAAATTTAATGAAGTTTCACCTTGTTTTCTACATTTCAGTTCTATAAATATGAGGAAGGAGTTGGCAGAAATAAAGTCTAAAATGAAGATAAACTTATTCAATATTTTATCTTTTGATGGAATCCACATTTTAAGTTGAAAATTGTCTCCAAAGTATAAATTACAGAGTTGCAGGAGGGATCAATAAACTAGTAATTAGATTTGGGGCTCTGGTGGATTCAGAAGATTCTCTTGCTTTGTGTATGTGATGAATTCTGATTTTGTGTTTTAACTTTGTTACAAAATTAATGCTTTAAGAAATGCTTCAGGAAGTAGAACTTTTATGCGTGTTTAAATTCTTTAGCTACTTAATTCTTCTTAAAAGAATTAATTAAATGGTAATTTTTAGAGCTGTTGATTCTAAATGAAATAAATTCAAAGTCATGGTTTCATTCACTATCATGAAGTATGTGTTCTGTTATTTATTAATAAGTTTTTGATTCATTTGGTCTTAGAGCAATCTTTTATAGAACTTCAGGCTCATGATATATTTCTCAAATTAAAAAAGGGAGACAGATTTGGCAGCAATTAAATTGGAGAAACACAACAAGATCTGTCTTATTCTTGAAAATGTATAATGTACATTCATATACTGAGACTCAGGAGCCAAAAAGAGAAGGTTTTAACTTCATTGTTTATTCTAAAGTCATATGGCCATGGAATGTCTTGAAGAACTAGTGATTTGTAGTGGAGGTGATGTATATTTTAAGAAGCACTGATTTATTGAGTTTTTGGGAGGAATTTTCTTTTTTAAAAATGTGTATTGCATTTTCTTTTAATACAATTTTGGAGTGTCCATGTTTTTGATGTTAACGAGACACAGAAAAACACGTTTTTCACGTAGTCCTCTGATAACTACTGAAAATGTATGGAAGATGGATTATATTTTCCAATCAGTTCAGGAGAAGAAAGGAAAAATAAATTAGCATAAGTGGATTATTTTAACAGTGCATAGAACTAACCTTGAAGTCTCAAAGAATAAAACTTTTAAATTCCTTGACCACCATTTTGTTCATTCTTTCCTTTCCATTTTCATTCTGTAACACGATTTATATCCATAATTTATAGTTTTGGCGTATTTCAGCAACACTGTTGGCTGGCAGAAATGTCTGAATACATTTATTCTTGAAAAGCCAATGCTCCTTCACCACTTTGGAAGAATATGATAGTATCAGTGTGTTAGATAATCTGATTTTTTTTGCTGTCTAAATTCAATTATTCCTGATCCCTTTTCTGAATCTCATGAAGAAATTTCTGCCAGTACCGTCCAGATACACCCTGCCTTACTAATTTCAACATGTAATATATATAATTTTAAAAGTCGCATTGTCAGCGAAGTATTAACAAGGCGCATTCTCACATTTTTCTTGAATTATTCTGTTTATAATTTCATGATTTAGGGATCTGTGTGTGTGTGTGTTGTAAGTGTGTGTGTATATAACTTCTTTGCATCATGTATTCTTTATTTTTTCTTGACAAATGGGTCTCAGACCTATACTGAGATATTTTTTCCTCAGTGCAGAATGTACTTTTCAATATCACAGATACAGTGTTTTAAAATGTTTTTAGAAAATATTGGCTAATCTTTATGGATCTTTGTGGAGTGTTTTATGAGAAGAATATCATGAGAGGTTTATTATTTAAAATATGCCTAAAATGTGTTCAGTGCTTGATCCAGTATATTTTTACATTTTTACTCATATCAGTAAAGCACTCTTCTTTTCTTTTTTTTTTATAGAGCAATGAAGTTGTCTACTACAATGCAAAGGATGATCTTGATGTGAGTATTAAAAGTTTCACATTAAATTTCAAGATAAACTGAAATGCACTATGATGACTGGCATTACAGAACAAGCTGACCTAGAAGGTTGAGTTTTTCAGAAGACGTTCTATAGCATTAAGCAGTATTACTGGTTGGCCCTAACAGGGTAATGATGAATCTTAGGGCTTATGTGATCTTTAACAAATTATCCTGGGCATCTTCTGGGGTGGAAACGCCATGTGTCTCTCTGGATCTGAACTCTCTCTGTCCCTGTCCGGACCTCAGTCCATTGCACTGGCTCGGTTACCCTGCACTCTGTTAGTCATGTGGCAGACTGAGGTTGGGTCCCATCCATCTCTGTCGCTCAACTCTTGTCACCCGGGTTACAAGGCAGGTCTCCTCTGGCCTGACCTGCACACACACCAGGGGGAACCCTTATTTCCCCTAAAGTGTGAATGACACCCTAGAAACGGTGCACCAGCTGGACTTGCCCAGCCAATTTTTGAAGCCTAGTGGGTGTTCAGTCTGCCTTTTTAAACCAATGACTGTCATGTACATACTCAGATGATGTTCCAACATGGATTATTTTAGCACAGAGAAGTTACTTCTTAGGATGCCACCTTTGGACAGACTTCTGGGAGATGTTGTAATTACTTAGCTATGGTGGAAGCATTTGCAAAATTACAAAACAAAATTTTGCGCTTAAGTTCATTTAAATTCTCATATTTGTGACTTTTCTATTGGGGAAAAGTATGTATATGCACTAGCGAATGTATCCAGAAATGTTTGTTGAGGGCTTCTTGTGTTTTCCGTGTTCTTCCGTGAGCTTGGAGTGATTTATCAGTGAACAAGTAAAACAAATATAAAAAATATATATTATTTGTTATTCATTTTTTAATCTGAATCAAAAATATGTGTATATGCTACTTTATTCCAGTAAGCTGGCCTTCAAAAAATCTTTAAAAACAATACAAGGTAGTTTGCTTGAGATGCCACATCTTTCCAAATCGCACTACTGCTTCTACGGAACCTTCATAGTTTACTAAGCACTAATTTTCCCTGCATGCTGCTAACCGGTCTACACAAATTCTTTTATTTAATTCCTATGATGACGCTATGAAGGAAGGAGGAGATTATGTTTTCTTCATTTAATAAATGAAGAACTAGGATTGTTTTAAAAAGTGTTTTCTTTTGGGGCGCCTGGGTGGCTCAGTGGGTTGGGCCTCTGCCTTTGGCTCAGGTCATGATCTCGGGGTCCTGGGATAGAACCCCGCATCAGGCTCTTTGCTCAGTGGGGAGCCTGCTTCTCCCTCACTCTCTCTGCCTGCCTCTCTGCCTACTTGAGATCTCTCTGTCAAGTAAATAAATAAAATCTTTAAAAAAAAAAAAAGGTGTTTTCTTTTTACTAGCCATAGGTGTTTCGCTGCTGCTTTTATGATAACAGTTATCCTTTTATGATAATTATATATATCATTTTAATGAGGTAGGAGGTTTATTAAGGGCAAACCAACAGCTAAGAAAAAATGTTTTAATAGTTTATTAATGGGATGAGGAGGCACCCGGGTGGCTCAGTCTGTTACGGGTCTGACCCTTGATCTCTGTTCAGGTCATGATATTGATGGCTCAGGTCTGGAGATGATGAAACCCAGCTCTGGGCTCTGGGCTCACCGGGCAGTCTACTTGACATTCTCCTCTCTCTTTCCCCTTGCCCCTCCCTCCCTGCTCGCACTGGCTTTCTCTCTCTCTCTCTTTCTCTCTCTCTCTCTCTCAAAATAAATAACTCTTAAAAAATAGTTTATTTTTTGGTGTTAGAATGAGTATTATTTTTCAACAGGCATTTTGTTTCACTGTTAGGATTAGTATTTAATATTTAAAAGTTATGTGGTTGTTTAAAATGCATATGCTAAGTTTCAATCAGCCTTCCTGGTGCTACACAAGTTATAGCTTTTTAAAAAGCAGTTAGTTTGTAAAACTATGACAAAGATTTCATGGTAATTAAAGTGGATGGATTGACATGCTTGGTCCAGTCTGCAAATTGAGTGTTGCCTAAGATGATGATACCAAATTGCAAATATGTTTTTCTTTCCTCTAAACTAATGAAAGAAGTCCAATTTTTGATGTCACTTAAAACATTTTTTTTTTTACTCAGGTTTGCTCCTTAATTAGAAAGTTTAGGTCATGTCTTTTATTTTGCATAGAAATTGCGAGTTTTCTGTGTTCCAGATTTTAATAATCATAGGCACAGATGGAGATGCAACTTTTTAGGGAGTCCCACCCCAGTTAGTACTCAGTGGTATCATTGAATAGTTCAATAGTCAAATTCATAGTATTCAATCACTATGCTGCGAAGTTAGCAATACGTCCCTTATAAATGGAAAAGTGTGCGTGGGGCGAGTACTGCTAACACTTGAGATGTGTTCAGCACTTCAGGTTCATAATTTGCCTGCATGGATCTTTATTCATATATTCAAATAAAAGCCTATGTAAGAGAGAAAGGGATTAGTGCAAGTGAACCTAGTGAACTTGCCGTGTGTTTGTTTTTTCTTTTCTTTTCTTTCCTTTTTTTTTTTTTTTTTTTTTTTTTTTTTTTGCCTTCTTCCATCCCCAAAAGTCTATATTATTACCATGGATTATAAATATACCCATAAAAAAAGATTCATTCTTGTAGGCTAAGAGATGAGGTTTAGCAAGTTAAATCAAGACTCTATAAAAAGCAAAATATCAACTTTAGAATTTAAAACTTTAAAATGGTGCCCAGAAAAAAAAAAAAAAAAAAAAGAAATGATGCTCAGGATTTGGAGAAACTATTTTCACTTCTTTATATATAAATAAGAATAGTGCCAGAATAATTTACAGAGAATATTGCATAGTAGGAAGAGGGCTAGGATAGGAATCGGAGACTTCGGTTCATGCTCCGTTTCACCCTTAAAATTGTACTCACTCGTAGGGCACGAAAGCTTATTAAAATTGGAACTGTTTGCCTCTCACCTAAGACATGCTCCAGGTGATGAGGTGATCTACACATTTCATTGCAGTTCAGAATATTCTTGGAATACTGCTCGCGGGGTCAAAATTGCTGGGAAATTTTACTATTTCATGTAAATCTTTTGAGAACTTATTAAGAACTGGAAGGTAATTTATATTGCACTAAAACTTCTTATTGGGGAAGATTAAAGTGCTTTAGATATGATAATACTGTTGCTCTTGTAAACCCTCAGACATTGAATAAAAATGAACCACATTTAATGACTGGTGTATTGGTTTGGCTCTTAGATACCTAAAGTAAAAGGGACTACAAGAAGACAAAAGTTTCTTCTTGTCTCATGTACGCATTCTCATGTACTCATATAAGGCCTATTGGAGTGAGTCTCAATCTTCTAGGTCCCAGGGTCCTTCTTTCAAGTTTTCTCCCCTCCTCAGTGAGCTTTTTCATGTTGGGATCCAAGGTGGGTGCTCCAATGTACACAGTGATTTTTACATTCTAGAGAACAGGAAGGAGGCGAGGGTATGTTTGGAAATCGTGGACATCACTTTTATCTGCCTTCACTGTGCACAGGTTAGGACCCAGCCTCGCCGGTGTGTATCACAAATGTGGAATATAATCCTCACCCCCAACGTAGGCATGTACCCAAACAAAATAGAGGGTTCTGTTACTAAAGAGAGACCAAAGAAAATACGAATTGCCGAATAATTAGCAGCGTATGAACTGATCCGTCATTTGCGCTTCTTGACATTTTGAAGCTAATTCCAAAATTCTACTCACTTATCTGAGTGGCTTCTATCATTTAACTATAGTCAAATCCTTCAACTTTGGAACTGAGGAAAAAATTCTTTTTTACAGTAAATGTATGTAAAATTATATGCTATGTATTGAGTATTATTCAGTTTCCCCAATGCATGTGTTTTGATCACTACGATCAAATTATTTTCTGCAGTGGAAGTACTTATTTTCTTACAATGAAAGAAAGTTAATAAATGTAAGTAAAAGTTGCACCTTGATGATCTACTTTAGACTTTTAAGTAGTTACATATTTTTTTGAAGATTGTTGCTTATCTCATGGATGAAGTTGGACTTCCACGGATGATGAAATTTATAAATCTTACCAAAAGTTTTCCAATGGAGGTGGATTTGATTGGCTCCTATACTCGTAATTTCATACATGTAGTGTTTGATATTTTATATATCAAAAGTTCACAAATCCTAATGCCATCACATTGTTTTGTTTCAAAATGGCTTGCCGTCATAGTTCTTTGTCCTAGATTTAGTCTATACTGATTTAATTGTGTATGGTATTTTTATTGCTCAATTCCATGAAGCCACATCCTTTATTAAAAATTGGTGATTGGAAATTACAGAATGGGAGTTTTATCTCACACATCAGCGCTAATCTTTAATGAACAAAAGAACACTTTGGAATAGTAAATACTGAGATAACATTTTCAATTAATAAATTTGTCCTCATTGTTTGAATGATAGTATAAATGTTTGAGAGCTAAATAAAGTTTCTGTTTTAAATGTTATGCTTCCTGAAGGAGACTGAAAGATTGTAAATCCTGAGCCTATGATTATGATTTTTAACTTTTTCCCTATTTCTGCATTAGTAGGAGAGGATTCGTTTTTCTATCATCGTGCCTAGTGGGATAGTGGTCATTTTCTCTATTTTCTGCCTCTCACATCAATCATTTCATTTCCATGTCCATGACGATTGTATGATTTTAGACATTATTCTCAACTATTTATTTAAGGGCTGTTGAAATGGTATCACCTTTTATTTTATGCTTCTAAATTATCTATGTACCTTTAATATATTACGCATTATTAATATCTACATATTTCTAAAATGTTATATCCTAATTCTTTTTTGATTCCCGAGATCTTCATATCAGTTATTATTGCCTTTGTTTGATATTTAAGACACTGATGAGAGCTTACTAGTTCTTTCCTAAGCTGTCATGAATTTTGCAAAGAAATGGCAATTTCTCCTTGGAGGCACAACCAGTCTTTATAAACTGTTCCCTTGGTGTCCTTCCCTAGAGTATAACTTCCTGGAGGGCAAGCTCCCGGGTGCTCACAGCAGGTGACTTAGGTCTTACGATAACCTGCACACTGTAATCCCTCAGTGAGGTGGTTGTTTTTTTTTTCCCCTTCCCCTAAGAAGTCAGTGAGTCAAAGTTCCAACAGCAGCTTCACGTGACACAAATACAAACTGGCGGAAGGATACCAGAGTCACAGCATTGCTCTTCCCTTTCCGCACTCCACACGTGGTCTCATTTTTAAGGATGCCCTTTCACGGCTGCCCTCAGTGTCAGCCCAGACCGGCGTGAGTTTCTGTAATCTCAAGGATTGCAATCAAAAGACCCTGAAGAAAACACTTGCCCTTTGCACATGCTTCCCGTTGACCAGAAACCGTAGCATACATTCTATATCATTCTTTGCCTTCAGGTTACAAATACGACAGAAGCAGTAACAAATGCTTGGAAAGAAATCTGTACCATTTTACTGTTTCCTAATCCCGAGACAAGAAAGGTCTTTCTTCATTTAATACTAATCGAATAGAAACCCGTTAGTGGAGGAATACGTCAAAAGATCAGTAACAGTACAGTAGAAGTACTGAAGTATTAAAGACATTTTTCTTTTGAGGGATTATTTCACGTACGTCACTGAAAACAACATTAAATGTATGCCTAGTGTCTCCAAAGAAAGACCCAGTGATCTGTGTGACAAATAGACTGCAGTAAAATCATCAGAATCAATACTGCTAAAATAACAATTCCATTGGAAGAACTAACAAATTTGCCAGCGCTGATTACCTACCCATCAGTGATGCAAAGAAGAGACAGGAAATACTCCCAGAATGTCAAAAAGGTTAAAAAAAAGTTATGGGAGGAAAGAGAACATATGGAGGAGAACAATATGCAGTGAGGTAAACCGCAGATCACATGTTCTCAAAGAGCAAGTCAAAGCATATGGATTAGAGATAATAAAGCTTTAACGGGAGAAAGCATTCAGGCATGCGAAGAAATCCGTATATAATTATAGATTTGAATGGCTACAGTGTTTCTTTCGTTAGAGGAGAGAATATGTTGACATTAGATTGGACACTGGATTTAGGAAGATTTTTTAGCAAAGATTTTTAAAGGATTTAGCCAAAATGCTCAGAAGACAAGAACATTTATACCAAAAACTTGCTCAAGGATATACCAGAGGAGATTTCTGTAGGCAGCTAAAAATTGAATTTGGCCTAGACTGTTTTTATGCTTAGCTTCTGAGTGGACTTCGAAAACAGGTGGCTGACATTTGCTCAGCCAGTGTGAAGTTTCAGGTGTAGCCAAAGATTCAATTATGGATACGGTATTTCGGTGTGCTGGCGCAATGTTAAAATCAAAAGGAGTCTGCCTGATTTGGGATGTGAGACATTGTCCAGTTTGCCATTACTCTATTGTTTCACTCTCAGCCTGTTGCACCTGTCTACACAACATAAAAAATAAAAATGTACAGGAGAGCATCCTTGGCACACCAACCTGTAAGGGAAGGTGTGGGCAGGGGTAGGGAGTGTCGAATATGAGTAGCTGGAAATGAACAAGGAGTGGCTTTCCTAATAGAAAGAAATCATACAAAGAAGGCCATAAATTTAGTGTATGTTGGATTCCAGATTCAATTTGGAATCTCCGTTTCCTGCTATTCTTCCATGTTTATTATGCTGGTCTATCACCACTTAGGATTTTCAAGTGTAGTCTATTGATTTTGTTCCTTATAATGATGATACATGGCCTCACTTAAAGGTAAAACAAGCATTCAGAGGTGATCAATTATTCCTTTGGAATATAACCTTTCAGTTGGCTGCATCTGAATTAGTCAATTTTAGGGGAGCTATGGGGTTATAAGCTTTACAATGGCTGTGATATGAGACAGTTCCTCAGGGGCATTTTACAATTTCTGTACTCTTATATCAGTGGTATTTATATTCACCTTATGGGTATAAAAATAAATACTCAGTGACAACCAGATTTAGCTGAAGCAGTTGCTGAAATAAAGGGTAAAATTAATGTTCCTTTGGATTGCATAGTATGATAAAAAGTTATGACTATAGTTATTTAAACAAATTTTCCAATTGAAACTTAAAGGTGCAGGTGTTAACTGGGCTAAATTATTTGGTGAGCCACAGTTCCGTGGAGAATGTAATAAACGTATTCTTACTGGAAACTTACGACAACCATTCCTGTGTCCCATGTGCTGACTAATATTAACAGAGTCTCTCCTCTAATTACATAATCATGATGTTCAACCATTTTTCTAATCAGATACAAAGTATTCTTTAAAAACCAATCCAAGGGCGCCTGGGTGGCTCAGTGGGTTAAAGCCTCTGCTTTCAGCTCAGGTCATGATCTTAGGGTTCTGGGATCGAGCCCCACATCGGGCTCTCTGCTCAGCAGGGAGCCTGCTTCCCCCTCTCTCTCTGCCTGCCTCTCTGCCTACTTGTGATCTCTGTCTGTCAAATAAATAAATAAAATCTTAAAAAAAAAATAAAAACCAATCCAAGTACTACTTTTCTTTGGAAGCCTTCCTTGGTTCTTCTAGGTAGCAAGCAAATGGTATTTCCTTCCTCTGGGTGTTCTAAACAATAGTTAGACCTATCTGGTTTGATGGCACAATGCTTTACACTATAGTATTTGTATACAGGGATAATCTATTACATTTGTAGCAACTTGAGATAAGGATCTTATTCACTTTCTCTCTAGTATTAGTAATAGTTTGGAGTAATGGTTGAGATAATGCCTCTTAGATTGAGTAGGTGTTGATTTGTTTCAATCCCCACATTACTTACACAGCATTTGTAAGGACATGTTTACTTTTATTTTTTTTTTTTTTAAGATTGGTTTATTTATTTAAGACAGAGTGAGAGAGCTCAAGCAGGGCAGAAGGGCAGAGGGAGAGGGAGCAACAGGCTTCCTGCTGAGCAGTGAGCCTGATGTGGGGCTCCATCCGAGGACCCCAGGATCATGACATGAGCTAAAGCCAGATGCATAACTGACTGAGCCACCCAAGTGTCCCAGGACATGTTTACTTTTTAAAGTGGTGCTCTATTTGCAGAGTAACTAGGAAATCTCTGGCAAGCGTGGTGGGAATGAAACTGTTTACTTCGTTTCGAATTTGGGTGGAAACAAGTTAAGAGGGGAATGGCAAAGCTGGCCTTGACTATGGACACTATTTTCTCATCTGCCTCTCCCTCTCTTGGCCCCTAAAACAGTCACGAGGACTAAGAATAACATCAAAATAGACAATGTAGTTTTCCCTCTGTCCAACACTGATTCAATTTGGGGATAAGCAGAGTTAGAATATTTGTTTTTAATTGCTATAAGTGCCATAAGAATCAGGATTTTGGGTTCCAAGTCTGGGCAGATCTGCTAAGCTAAATTATTAAGAATCTCTGAGATGACACATGGTATCAGGCTTATTGTATTTACTCCATCAAACTAAAGTTCTGTCTGATTCTGCACATAATTAGAATAAATAATAGTTGTTGAATTTCATTTCCAAAGAAGTGATAGCATTAAAATGGGTAATTTCAGTGTAAGTTTTTTTTAACTTCTTTTTTTTTTTTAATATTTTATTTATTTTTCTGACAGACAGAGATCACAAGTAGACAGAGAGGCAGGCAGAGAGAGAGGGAAAAACAGGCTCCCTGCTGAGCAGAGAGCCCAATGTGGGGCTCGATCCCAGGACCCTAGGATCATGACCTGAGCCGAAGGCAGAGGCTTTAACCCACTGAACCACTGAGGCACCCTTTTTTTTAACTTTTTACCACGAAAAAAATGTCTTAAATATGTAGAAGACAGAATAATATAGTATCTCCATAATTGCTTCATCTATTAATTGTTTAAATATTTTAAGATAAAATTGGAGACAGAATAATATAGTATCTCCACAATTGCTTCATCTATTAATTGTTTAAATATTTTAAGATAAATTAGATATATGATGTTTCATTCCTATTTACTTCTCTGTGCAACTTGGTTTTTCCCTTTAAGTGATGACAAGGCATACATGTGTGATCACTATACACATTGTTGTGTGAGGAGGTAGTAGAGTGTGATGGTTAAGAGATTGCTTTCTGGAGTGCCACTGCCTGGATTTGAATCCCAGATCTGCCATTTTCTTTTTTCTTTTCTTTCTTTCTTTCTTTTTTTTTTTTTTTTTTAAGGATTTTTTTTTATTCATTTGAGAGGGAGAGAGAGCACAAGCATGAGGAGAGGGAGAAGAAGGCTCTCCACTGAGCTGGGAGCCCGATATGGGGCTCGATCCCAGGACCAGAGCTCATGACCCAAGGCTAAGGCAAATGCCCAACCATCTGAGCCACCCAGGCAGTGATATTGGCAGTCACATAATCTCTCTTGTGTTTTACTCTCATTGTCTGTGAAATAAAGGTTATAGTAATACCTACCTCACACAGTTACTGTGAAAATTAGTTAATATATATAAAGCAGGTAGAATTTTCCTTTCTTACAGTAAGCAATCCAGGAATGTTAAGGAGTATCATTTAAAAAAAATAATAATCAATATGATTGTAATAAATTTAAGATTTCTTTGATGTGATTTTAAGCCCAAGTGGAACCTGTTTGTATGTGTGTATTTGTTAACAATAATGAAGGTGTATTAGATTGAGCTATTTTCCTTTTTATCAGTATGAATAAAATCCTTCCTTTGTGTAAAAAACTTACGACAATGCATAACAAAATAAAAATCTGAGTGGAATCCTCAAAAAACACTTTCAAAATATGAACACAATGCAGCAAATTTTCTTTGTACCATTGTAGACTTTGTATAACCAGATTTGAAAGGAAAATTTAATGTCAAAAAAAAAAAAAGAAAAGAAAATGCTACTAATGCAACAGTTTTTAATGAAATTTCACATTCAAGTTCTCCTTCAATTTGAAACTGATTGAGGTTCTTAGTTTAGGTTTTAGAGACATCTGTCCCAACAAATCCTTAAATTCCCTGGAGGTTAGTGAAGCAGATTCCCCAGAAGGCTTGAGTTGTGCCAGCAAGCTGCACTATTTTCCTAATTCCCAGAGCAAGCAAAAAAAAAGCAGATCATTACAAACCCTTATTAACCTAATTCCAAGATCTATGTTTCTGACTAAAATCCAGATGAAATGAGTTCAACCCAGAATTCCCATGTCGATAAATTGAGTTGATTTATTTGCTACATTTTATTGTATTGATCATGTTAAAAATTTGTCCTGTCTGCGACATTTGGCTAGTCTCCTGAATTCCCTTGCATATTTATGTTACTATTTGTTTTCTTAGCAGAATCTTGCCCACATTAAAATTAATTCCAACATAATGCCCTATCTAAATGTCTTTTTAAAAGCCCAATCTTTCATGATTTTATTTTATTTTAGAGAAATAAATGCAATTCAAGAATGAGCTAGCAGAGGTATGCATCGAACAGCAAGCAATCCATTCTAATTATTCAAGAAACAATCAAAGTCTAGGTTACTTTTCTAACTTTTTTTTTTAAACACTCTCTTATAATATGCAACCTTTATTTTCAGGCTCTGTTAATGACTGACATTGATTCCTCACATAAGTGAGAACATAGAAATAGACTATTAATTGCTTCCTTATAGTAGTCGGTCTAATCAGAATTGCTTTGTGCATGAGTCTAAAATAAATGGTTTACATATTTTGGATAGTACATATTTGGATTATAACAATACTCAACATATATATACTTATTCTATCCTTGGTAGTAATGCTTTATATACAATGGACCTTTTAAAGGCCACACTAATCCATTCTGGCACATACTATTATTTTAATGATTTTCAGATAAGACAAGTACAATTTAATGAGTTCAAGGGCTTGCCCATTGTCAAACACATGATATTTGATCATGCAGGGAATTGAATGTCATGCCGTTGGTATGATCCACAGCGAGAGTCGTGTGTCCCTATTCTGTGCCACCTGTCTATACCCTGGGCACCTGTGGGGGATAGGAGAGGGCCCCGAGATGCAGCTGTGATAAGTCAAGACTTAAGGTTAAATTTTTTTGAGAGTTTTGATATACAATTTTAATTTATCATATCTAGGGGCACCTGGGTGGCTCAGTGGATTAAGCTGCTGCCTTCGGCTCAGGTCATGATCTCAGGGTCCTGGGATCGAGCCCCACATCTGCCTCAGCATCCCTGCTGAGTAGAGAACCTGCTTCCCCTCTCTCTCTGCCTGACTCTCTGCCTACTTGTGATCTCTCTCTCTAATAAATAAATAAAATCTTAAAAAAATTTATCATATCTATTCGTTAGTCTTTCCATATTTAATGAGTTGGCTTGTATTTTATCCATTCGGCTTCATCATTGACAGTCATTAGTTTATGGTGATTTGCAGTGGACAAAATCATGGTGATTGAAAAGGTTGTTAGACTTCACATCATAAATCAGTACTGATCTGATCTGCTCTCCCCAGTGATATTTACTATGGATACCTTAAAACTATGCATGCTCTACTGCGTGAAATATAGTCACATTAAGATTCACAGGGTGGGAAAAAAAAACCATGAAACTAGTGAAAAGGAAGATTAGATCAGTTTTGGTTTCTTCTAGGAATTCTGCGTTTTGGTCTTGGAAGCTTTCAAGATTTTTTCAGTATCTTTTGACAGTTTTCTAACGCTTTGTGCTCTTAGGCATATACTCCTTTTGCACAGATAGTTTGAACATTGGTTCTCAGTTGGTTGGAGTAGTGGCCTATATACTTTTCTTTTAGATTTCATATCCAGTTCTTTTCAAAGATCATTCATTCATTCATTCATTCATTTTTAGAGAGAGATAGAGACAGCAGGTGGAGGGGCAGAGGGAGAGGGAGAGAGAGAGAATCCTAAGCAGGCTCCATTTCCAGTGCAAAGCCATGGCTCGGTGCCATGACCTTGAGATTATGACCTGAGCTGAAATCAAGAGTCAGACGCTTAACCAACTGAGCCACACCAGTGCCCCCAGTTCTTTCTTTTCAGAAGTAATGTATGGTACATTTATTTAGAACTCAGTGAACATTCATTAAGTTTGGAAAAGTCTTAAAAGTCTTAAAAGTCGTTATGTGGGCTGTTTATACTTATCCTGTGTAAAAGTTTGTAGAGTGAACAAAGATGGGGACTGGATTATTTTGAATGGTATCTTCAACCTTTGTTTTTGGTTTGCACATGCATTATTAGTTAAAAGCTAAATGCGCCTCTTGTTATAAGAATATTTACTTACATATTCTGTATATGTGCTACTGTACTAATATGTTGACAAGTCTCAAAGAGGCTTTAAGTTTGGTGAGACTTTACGAAGTATTGGTTTATGTGCATATGGCATTAAAAATCATAAGTAAAAGCATAATGATGCTTAATAATAATGATGACTTCATATTACTGTGGGAAATATCTCAGCAGGCCACATGAACATGGGGCATTATTATCAGTGGTAAATATGGATCCAAATGTATAATAGTCTTGATAATATTGACTTTTTTAACTAACCTGCCTAATCTAACTGGACCACAGTTTTTGTGTTGTAACAAGTCAGTGCTGGAAATAGAAGCATCATCTTTGTCATTTCCTTTTTGTTCAGTGTGACTTCCATGACTTGAATTTCATCTTCCATCATTATTAATTAAGGAAATTAAAATATAAGGAAATGTTTTAAAATGACTGGCCCATGTTAAATAGGTTAAACCAGAGACAATAACATGTAAATTTACATTCAAGCATAGAATATTACATTGAAAGTGACTGTCTGGTGAGAAGACATCATAACCCGTCAGCATGAGGGGTTTCCACTTTCTCCTTTTGCTACCTGGAGTGTGACGGACGATGCGAGACCAGCTCACAACAATGAGTAAGGCAGGGGAGGGGAGTGCTAATGTCAATCCATATAGTATGTATTAGCAGACTTTAATATTTTATTCTTATTTCATTTACTTGAAATAAATGCAGATTCTATGTCTTCATCCAGCCTTCCAGTGAATTCTTTTGGAGACCGTGGACACATGGAACATTCATTTTTATTTAAGTTCTTATCAAAATGATGGCCTTGATTAACACTAGAGGGAAGTAACAAGGAATCAAATCTGTGAAATTGAGGAGTTAAAGCCCAACTAATGTTTTATATCAAGTTTGCCTACAGATTTTCTTGGGGTCGGGTGCAGGGAAAATCAATCCAGGCAAAGGGAACAGCATGTACAAGGATGTCTGGACCAGGAAGAGCATGATATGTGGAAGGACCAGAAAACAGGCCAATGTGGCTGGAACATAATGAGCAAGGATATGGAGAGCAGGAAGGGTTGTCAGGTGGGAAATACATCCTATGGAGTCTTGCAGGCCATAGACCATTATTCGTGTCATGTAAGTTTGGTGTGGGATGTTGGAGACCTGGAGTCTGGGTTCTCTACCTATACCTTAGTTACATGGCATTGGCCAGTCTTCACTTGTATATTAAGGGAAAATAGTTGATTCTACCTTGCAGGTTTGTTTTTTTTTTTTTTTAAGATTCTTTTTTTTGGGGACAGAGAGAGACATAGTGAGAGAGGAAACACAAGCAGGGGGAGTGGGAGAGGGAGATGCAGGCCTCCCGCCTAGCAGGGAGCCCGATGCGGGACTTGATACCAGAACCCTGGGATCACAACCTGAGCCAAAGGTACACGCTTAACTGCTAAGCCACCCAGGCTCCTAGTACCTTGCAGTTTTTTAAACATCTTTTGCCCTGACAATATTTTACAAAGTATATTTGTCTATTCTAATATTTATAATATAAAAATATGCCTTTTTTAAGAAATAGAATGGCCTCATGTAAATGTTTCTATAATATATATAAGAATATATATATTGAACTTCTAGACTTTCTAAAACCACATAGTTCTTTACATATGTGAGATACCGTTTCATAATTCCTTAGTAGAGAAAAATAGCCTATCAGCCATTTCCCAAAATTTAGTTTATATATTTATATATAAAAATATGTGCATTTAAACAACTATATTTGAGGGGCGCCTGGGTGGCTCAGTAGGTTAAAGCCTCTGCCTCCCAGGGTCCTGGGATTGAGCCCCACATCAGACTCTCTGCTGAGCAGGGAGCCTGCTTCTTCCTGCCTGCCTCTCTGCCTGCCAGCTTGTGATCTCTATCTGTCAAAAAAGTAAATAAAAAATCTTTAAAAAACCCCCAAACAACTATATTTGAAATAAAATAATTTTTTAAAATTATTTAAATATTTTAATTCTTAATTTTTAATATATTAATATTTTTAATTTTAATTATTTAAATATACATACCTATGATAGTATGATGTGCTTTTCTAATGCTGGTGATTTGGAAATTTCATATTCCACGTGGCAGGTTTTAAACCATCCCCCAAGCCTTCTTGTGATCACACTTACCTGTATGGAGATTCTTTTTTTTTTGGGGGGGGGGTGGTATGGAGATTCTAATGGCTTGCATTCTTCCTTGGTGTAGGTCCTGGCATAGGTGGTTTTTCCCATGCATTCATCCATCACGCAATCTTATTTTGAGGATGTTCTAAGAGTCTGTCTTTTAGCTTTTTTGAATGTTATCATGGTAATCATCATCAGCAGGAAACCTCAATACACTTTACTTAAGGAATGTCTATTTTGACTTTTAAAATGTGATTTAATAAACAAGTTATTGTAGTGATTGATCTCTCTTTTTCAGTTAATTTAGTCCAGTTTTCTGTGTTTTATTTCACATTCATACTAGATTTGACTTGCTGTCCTATTTAGAAAATAGTATACCAATTTTTTAATTGATGTATAGTTTATACATATAGAATTATACGTATGTATGTGTGTGTATACATATATGCATACATGTATATATGTGTTTAGCACCCCCTTCAGTATTTATATATACATATATGCATACATGTATGCATATATACCCACTTTAGTATTTATACTTAGTATAAGTATATAATATATATATATATATATTATATATTATATATGCATATATATATACATATATGCAGACGTGTATATATGTCTTTAGTACCCCCTTCAGTATTTATATATACATATACGCATACATGTATATATGTCTTTAGTACCCCCTTCAGTATTTTTAACTTCTGTCTTTGTTATTGCACAGTGTCAGCTGCTTACTCTTCCCTTTCCCCCCCGCAAAAGTTGCTTATTTCAGACTGTTTCTTCTTTCTCTCTTCTATGTGGTAATTAGTAATAGAAAATACATGGAGGCTTAACAATAATCTTTAAGAACTAGAATTGTTTCTTCAATTTTCCTTTGACCACTAATGTTATAAATTTGCTTTTCATGTTAACTTTAAAGCATTCTTTTATTAATGCATTGAGTGAATGGCCTCTGAAGAATTAATGCCATAGTTTTTCTGCAGGGTAAAGCTAAGGAATTATAACTTTTTAATTACCTGAAGAAATCCTCTGAATTTAAACAAAACCTCTTGTTTCTTTGTGGAACATGTTATGATTAGCTAAACTAACACATTTCTGTAAGGACAATAGGGCCATTTATTAAATTCATAATATAAAATTTTTATTCTTATTGGTGTTATGATTCAGTCAAACAAAATTCAAGTGTATTATTGAAGTCTTTACTGCGTAATTTAGACTGTGTCCTCCCACTCATGTTTCTGTTTTAATATCAGTCACTCGCTGGATGCATCCCTGACTTATAGCAACCTCAAGGTGAAAATAGCATCGCAAACCAGTTAACCCTGGAGACGCAACAATGTTCTTCCTGCCACAGCAACTGAATCATCATTTAATGTTCAGCCTGGCTTCACAGCCCGACCAGAATGATGAAGGCTGGATGACACCTAGCACCTTTCTCTCTCTATCCATTATTAATTAATTGGGCATGGTCAGCTGGCAGCTGCTTTGATGAATCTCCATTTCTAATGGATGCAAATGACTTAACTTTTTAGTTAAAGGAGGCTTTGGGGGCATCTGGGTGGCTAAGTCGGTTGAATATCCGACTGTTGATTTTGGCTCAGGTCATCACCTCAGGGTTGGGGGATGGAGCTCCGGGTCGGGGGGTCTACGCTCAGCAGGGAATCTGCTTGACATTCTGTCTCTCCCTCTCCTCTGCCTTCTGGCCCTTCCCTCTCTCTCTCTCAAATAAATAAATAAATAAATATTTAAAAAAAAAAAAGGAAGAAGAAGAAGAAGGCTTTCCTCTGTAAGGTCAGAACAGGTACTCAGCCTTAACTAATGGAGCACCACAGAATGCTTAGATACCAAGGGTGAACTAGTGGTTACACAGGCAAACTTGCTTTTTAATCTGCGGAATTGATTCCAAATGCCAGACATTTCAAATTTAGTGACTGAGAAAGTGCATTTTAAATATAATACATGCATGGTAATTATTTATATTGGATGATGAATACCATGCCTAAAGGCATATTATATATCCAGGATTTTATTTGAGACTGGAAATACCAGTAGAACTAAACTAAACTAAACTAAAAATCTAAAATCAGTTATGACTACATTGTCAAAGTTACAGATCTCTGTTGTAAATAATGTCTATAAAACAGTTGTAAAAAAGAAAAGAATGTGTTTAGAGGTGGAAATTTTATAAGGAGAATTGTACACCAGGGTATAGTCTCTAGTTATAAAGAATTTGGGTCATTACACAAGAACTCATTCATTTAACTCTGTTTTCACTTGGGCGATAGAAATGCCAATCGTGATGCTTCTGTAGAGAGTCTTAGTGAACTATTCTTTCTCAGAGGCAACTAGCTTTCTCACAGTGTTACGGAACACAAAAAATAATGGAGAAGCAGGGAAGTTAAACTTAGCCAGAGTATGATTGTGAACGGGGTTTCTCGGTGAGCATGTGCAGTTGGAATCGTGACGAACTGGTTAAGACACTTTTTATTGCAATTTAGGTAAAGTATAATTTTAATTTTTAAACATTTTGCTATCAGAATAGTTTTAACACGATAAAGGTAACAAAACATTAAAAATAAATATTTTAGTATAAATACCAAATCTAAGAATGTTTCATTTGAGGTAAGTGTATCAAATGTGCCGGAGCCTGTTATATCTGCCATAGGCTTATCATTTTGACTTTCCAAATTAAATTTGCCAATATATGCTGCTTGTAAAATTGAATGGCCTACACATCCAACACTGGCCTGTACTTTAGTCTCTGAGTGATCTAATCTATTATTTAATGACTGAGATTATGTTGAGATGAATAGTATGAGAAACATACTTCTCATGTTTCACTTATGTGTTCTAATAAATGCAATCAATTCCATTTTAGAATAGACACACTCAGTTTCCAGGTACCTTTTAATGTAGGGTAGTCTGGAGAATTCAAAAGAGGTATTTTGGGGGAAAAGTGTTGGTAAGAGATATGCTTATTTTTTCTCCTGTGTATTCTTGTAAATAGGAAATCTTAATTCCAGGAAGGGAATTTATTTGAAATTTATAGTTAACATAGTAAACAATGTATGTTAAGAGGCTTTTCTCTGAATTCCTTTTCTCACTTTTGCTTTTGTATCTAATACTTGCTATATTTTCATTATATAATATAATGCCATAATATATCAAGATAGGCAAAGACGTGACTTATGAGGGTATCATAAGTAAGTTACAATAATTTCATAAGTTTAAGGAAATAAAGTAGTTACATTAGAAAGTCTAATATTTTCATGAAATTATTTTTTATTATTGTAACTTTTTTCTTCATATACTTATCAACTGTGCATTAAAACTAATCCTGACACATGATTATACAAGTTGAGAAGGACATTAATAATTTTTAATTTTTTTGAAAACTGCATTATTGTTTTAAAGTTATTCCTAAAACTCTTTATGTGGTAATTTAAAAGTGTAAGAATCTCCATAAAATGTATTTAAAACTTATTATTTTTAAGTGTGAGAGATAAAAGTGTAAACAACTTTTATCTTTGTAAGATAATCACACAGTACTTGATAGCGCAAAGGGCTCAAAACAAAAATTAATGTTTTCTTTTTATTACAAATACATTTTCATTGTATATTGGAAAAAACAAGAAAACACAAACATGAAACATATAGTTATATCTCATAACTACAAAACCAACCAGAGTGCTTTTACCGTTTGCTCTGTACTCATCCATTCATTTCTCTGTATACCTGTCTTTCTCTCAAAATAATAGGTCTTGGGGCACCTAGGTGGCTCAGTGGGTTATGCATCTGTCTTTAGCTCAGGTCATGATCCCAGGGTCTTGGGATCGAGCCCTGAGTTGGGTTCCCTGCCCAGTGCTGAGCCTGCTTCTCCCTCTCGCTCTGCCCCTCCCCCACTTGTGCTCTTTCGCTCACTCTCTATCTCAAATCAGTAAATAAAATCTTAAAGAAAATAATAGGCCCTTTCCCCCTTCTTTTTGCTTAACATTTCCTTTTTATGCTTAAAGTCATTTTTAAACAAACACAGTTTATATATGCATTCCCAATGTAATTGCTCTTTTATATTACTTAATAACACCCAAGTGTGACAGTTTGCTATTGTTGAACATTTAACTTGTATCCAGGTTTAGATATTAAATGACATTTCTATAAACGTAATGTCAATAAATCCTTCTCCAGTCTGCCAACAAATATGTCTCAAGTGACTGAATGAATGAGATACTTGCAAATGTCCACATATTCCTAACCCTCATACACGCATGTACTTCATTATTTGTCTATTAATCTGTCATCTGATCCTACTCTTCATATATGTCTAGTAAAGTTGGCTAGAAATAGATGTAAATGGAATTTCTGGGAAAGAGAGGCTTATGAAAAGTAATGTGTTCTTTTCTAAAATTATAGAAACGGGACTCTAATTTTTTTCAGAACTGAAAATTATAGATTTTTTTGGTTGAGGGTTCTTAACGTAAGGTAGGAGAGAATATTAGAATCAACTGAGAGATGCTTTCAAAAGACAGCCTCCTTGTTGTGATCATGTTATCATTAGTGGGGCCTCAGGTTCCCCAGCTGATTCTGATTAGGCCCATGGGCTAAAGACACCACCTGTGGCCTCCTTACACCATTGATTTATAAGCCAGAAAACTGAACTCTACGGAACGCCGAGTGGCTCAAGTAGGAGAGGTTATTAATGCAACAGGGCGGAACCAAATGTTTCGGCCAGCATGCTTTCCTCTCGGCTTTTCTACGGAATTTTGTAAGTATATTCTTTGCAAGAGGTATTTAGTGGGAAAAAGGTCCCAGGGTCACATAGGCTTGAGAATGCTGGGTTAAAATCTTGAGTGAGGCCTATCTCAGAGCCTTTGATATTCCAATGTGCTTTGTTATTCTCTTACTGGAACAGCCTTTCCCCAATCTAAGTCAATATGGCACTAGCCCCTAGAGTATCTTGAAAGATTGTTATCTTATGAAACAAGTTTTTTTTTTTAAGATTTTTATGTTTTATTTTATTATTTTTTAAAAGATTTTATTTATTTATGTGACAGAGATCACAAGTAGGCAGAGAGGCAGGCACAGAGAGAGGGGGAGGCAGGCTCCCTGCCAAGCAGAGAGCCCGATGCGGGGCTCAATCCCAGGACCCTGGATCCATGACCTGAGCCGAAGGCAGAGACTTTAACCCACGGAGCCACCCAGGCGCCCCAAGATTTTTATATTTTAGAGAGACCGCATGCGTGAGGGAGAGCGAGCATGAGCAGGGGGAGGGGTAGAGGGAGATGGAGATTGAGAATCAAGCAGAAGGGGTTGGGGGCAGGGGCGCCTTGATCTAAGATCATGGCCAGAACTGAAACCAGGAGTTGGACGCTCAAAGGACGGAGCCACTCTCTTCTGAAAACCTCTTTCGACAAATCCTCCTCACCATATTACCATTTTCGTGCTTTTATTCACAAATCATAAAACTGTTATACATGGAGCGTTAAAAAAGTAGATGTTCGTTAATATGCTGAGTAGTGATCAACCCAGATTTTTTCGTCAGTAGTTGCAAATGCAAACGTGACTGATTTCAACTGCCGGTGGTTTTAAGCAGTGGACCCCCCCAGTGTTAGCGAGTAGCGCATCACCTGGAGGCCTTGTTGCCCTGCAGATCTCTCAGCCTTTCCCCGGGTCTTTCTGACTGAGTTGATTTGGGGTTGGAGCCTGAGAGCCCACATTTAAAAAATTTCAGTGGATCCTGCTGCTGCTTATCCAAGGTCCATTCTTCGAGAAACCATTGTTGTAAAATAAATGTTGAAATTTTCAGAATATTTTCAGCTGCGAAAAGTGGGGACATCATTCATAGTTGGTGTCCTCTTTACATTCATCTTATTACTGAAAGTCGTTTGTTTTAATGTGCCCCTTTCCTTATTCAAGTAAATAGTGCTCAGGAACAGACAATGGAGTGTCAGTTTTTAAGTGTCGTAAAATCCAGGCTTGAATCCACAGCCGAATCCTAGTTACCATTTTTATTATTTATTAAATAACCTTTGCGATCAAGGCTGATGTGTTAGGTTCAGAATTCCTTTCGCTCTCTCATTCCTATTTTCCTTATAACTCTTCTCTCTCCTTTCTTACACTCTGCATGTGCTACACACACCCCCCTTTTAGAAAAGAGTATGATTAATGCTTCAAATTTTAGACCTGAAACACTATTGTTTGGTTATATATTCAGTTTCTTTGTGGATAACTATTAGATACTTATGGCTTTCATTTGAAAAAAAATTCTGTGATTGGTTTTCAAATATTTTTGTCAGTGACCAATTTTACAGTCAGCATCACGGTCTAACGTGCACATATAAACACATACAGTCCTATCTGAAACACGAGTTTCACAAAATAGCTCTTCATTTTAATATATAGAGTGTACTTTTTTATATTAAAATATGTTTCACTTAGGGATTCCTGGGTGGCTCAGTTGGTGAAGTGTCTGCTTTCGGCTAAGTCAAGATCCCAGGGTCCTGGGATCGAGTCCCACCTCGGGCTCCATTCTCAGCAGGAAACCTGCTTGTCCTTCTGCCTGCTGCTCCCCCTGCTTGTGCTCTCCCTCTGACAAATAAAGTCTTAGGGTTTTGTTTTTTTTTTTTTAATATGTTTCACTTAAATAATTTGGTCATAACCAAGTGTAATGTTTCATTTAAAGAATAATTTGGTTTACAAGTACCTATGAAATTGATTTCATTACCTGATGGTGGGTTGGATTTTCAGCTTTGGAAGACACTGACTTTTTGTTTTTTGTTTTTCATTTAAGGCCATATTGTTCATATCAATGTCAAAATATTTCCAATGTTGCAGTTTCCCTAGGAAAAAATAAACACACGAGCATACACACACATACACATGTGTGTCCTAATATCTCAGGATATTAATGTGTTACTTGGTCATTTACATGTTCAGGGCTGTATAGACAGCTGGACACAGTTCGTTGTAAGCCTGATGACTTTATGTTGTTGGCACTGTCTTCCAGCCTTCTTGGGAAATTTTCTGGTTGTCCAGTTACATCTTTTCTCTTGTTTATCACTTGTATCACTGTAGTGTGCTGCCAAAAGGAGTCACATGTGTTTTGTTTTTCAGTTTGGTTTTGAGGAGATTACCTTTGCAATATGGAAAATAGTCTCCAACACTGAGTTGAAAATATAAACCGCAGTTAATTAAAAAAAGGGGGTGGCAGGGTTAAAACAACTGTATTTGAACTGGGGAAAAAAAATTAATGTAATTAGCCAAAACAACAACAACAACAAAAAGGTTACAGAGCTGCATTTTGCATCAATGAATGGAATTCTCAGTTTCCTACAAGGGAAGGCCAATAAGGTGGTTCAGTATCAACAGCCTAGTTTGAATAGGTAGAAAATGAATTCTCAACCTTAAACTTTTGTGGGCTTTTCTTGAATCATTATTGATTGGACCTGACCCCCCACCTCAGGAGACAAAATGGTTGCAGTTAGGATTAAATTGTGCTTAATTACAAAAGATCTTTTTTTGTTAGTATACTTTATTTTTAAAACAAAAATTGGTACAACTGGAAAATCTGCAAAAATTAAGGGAACAGGATATAAAATAATCCTTCATTGCTATCCTTTTGCAGTCATGTTTACCATAAGTTGTCAAATGAAGAATTCCCCTCAACCACATTATAAGAATTGAGTAGCATAGTGAAATTTATATTGGGGAATAATCTTAATTTGATTCTATTTAAAGGAATTTGTCCTGTTCTATAAGGTTCTTTGTAATAAGTGCTGCATATGAAAAAGCTCTGGTCCCCTCAGGAGGATCCACAATGGCTCCAGCATTGAAGAAACGAGGAGAGAAGTTAGATTTTAATGTGAATAGTATGAAGATAATACTAATTCTGATACCTGAATGTAATTTGTGTATCTGATATCATCATGGTACTATATACTTTTTCCTATATTTTTTCTATGTGGTTTCTTTTTTTATTCTGATGTATTTAATATATAACGTTGGTTTCAGGTGTAAAACACAGTTACTGGTATTTCTGTATATTGCAAAACGAGTACCACATTAAGTCTAGAGGTCATCATGGTCCTGTCTTTTTAAATATTCTTGTAGATGTGTTTTTTGAAGACCACACATTTGTCAAATGAAGACAGCAATATAAGACTGTTATCTCAAGTTGTAATATTCTTTTTATTGTCTATCTTTTTGGATACAGCCTGAAAAAAATGAGAGTGAGCCAGGCAGCCAGAGGATAAAACCTGTTTTTATTGATGATGCTAATTTTGGACGACAGATCTCCTATCAACATGCCGCAGTCCATATTCCCACGGACATCTATGAGGGCTGTAAGTAATAAAATTTAAACAGCTGTTGGAATACCATGCAGTTGTCTGTCTTCTCTGTCTCCAAACTGGGGAAGAAAAAGAAACAAATGGGATACTGTTTTGTTTCCATGTCATTGAAGAGTCTGTGGTCAACTCTCTATAAAAGAAGAAATCTTATTTTCATGAGCAGTTTATGTTCATATAGCCTCACTATTTGAATATTTGTAGGAGAGTCTGCATCCCTTGGGGATGTCCTCCTATTACTGAGTAAAAAATTCTGCCTTCCCAATTGCCATCGAAACTGAAAATTAATAGATTTTTAAAAAAAATCAAAATTACATAGCACAAGTACACACAAATACACATATACAAACTATAAAGGGAGAGAGCGATACATTTTAGACTATGCAGTTTTAAATCCCGTCTTACCCTAGGATATAGTTAAAAAAAATACATGCCTCTCAATACACTGTGGACTCAAATTGAAGTTGGGGAAAGATGAAAGAAGTCGAGAACCACTGAGCGGAAGACTTGCTTGAGAAGACTTCACTCAGTGAGGGGAATAAGTTACTTAGGAAAATAGAGGGCAGGGAGCTTGTGCCTGTAGAGTCTAAGAGATAACTGATGTATTAGTAGGTATAGAGCCTGAGAATCTGACTAGGATAATCTATTTATGAGGAGTACCCGAGACCCCGAAAGCAGGGGCTTTGTTCAGTCATAGCCCTAGTCTCCCATGTTCACCCTTCTCTAACCAGTTTCTACTCTCCCTGCTTGCCTAAGTAATTAGTAAGAAGAAAGGACCATTTGAGATTTTTTAAAGTGTGTTTCTTATATTCCTCTTAATTAGAGAGGCTGTAGAGTGAATTGGGTATCTATAACTTCCTGGGTTCTGGAGCCAGATGGCCTGAGTTCAAAGCTAAATTTTTGCAGGGTTGGTTTTGTTTTGTTTTGTTTTTAAGATTTTTATTTACTTGAGAGACAGCACAAGGGCAGGGGGCATGCAGACGGAGAGGGCAGGGACAGATGCCCTGCTGAGCAGGGAGCCTGAAGTGGGGCTAGATCCCCAGACCCCAGGATCACGACCTGAACTAAAGGTAGATGATTAAGCAACTGAACCACCCAAGTGCCCTTTCGAAATATTTTTTCTTTTCTTTCTTTTTTTTTTTTATATATATTTTATTTATTTATTTGACACAGAGCGAGAGAGAGAATGCACACACGCAGAAGCATGGGGAGCAGCAGGCAGAGGAAGAGAGAGAAGCAAGTTCACCGCTGAACAGGGAGTCCAATGTGAGGCTTGATCCCAGGTCTGAGCCCAAGGCAGATGTTTAACGGACTGAGCCATCCAGGCGCCCCTGCGGTATTTTTTTCTTGAGCAAATGCTGTAAATTATTGTGCAAGCATTTTCTCACCTATAAAATGGGAATAAGATAACTAACCTAAAAGATGAGTGAGGATAAAGGAGGTTAATATACTTGTTTTCCAGCCTAGTAGTAGGTGATATTTAAATGTTTAAATGCTCCTATTAATTAAAATTCAAATTTATTTAAGCACAGGGGACTACAGACAGGGACTAAGAATATAAATTATCATTTATATTTTGGATTCACTGTGAGATTGTTTAAAAGGGAATTTGAGGAGCGCCTGGGTGACTCAGTGGGTTAAGCCTCTGCCTTCGGTTCAGGTCATGATCCCAGGGTCCTGGGATTGAGCCCCACATCAGGCTCTCTGCTCAGCCAGGAGCCTACTTCCCCCCACTCTCTGCCTGCTGCTCTGCCTACTTCTGATATCTCTCCCTCTGTCAAATAAATAAATAAAATCTTTCTTTTTTTTAAAGGGAATTTGAAATTCATGTGTGATTCTTATAACAAATTTCCTCTTGATCAAATTACTGTATTCATTCTGTTTTTAATTTTTAAAAAGTACATAATGTTTTCTTCCTATCAGTTGTTTTAAGGTAAGACTTTTCTCTTGATAAAAGAAACAAAATGGTGTATATAGGTAGTTTCTGTTGTTACATGAGAATTAAACATAATTAGACTTCTTTACTGTTAATTCTAGGTCCATTTAGGAATTACCTGAGATTTAGGTTCAGATTTTTTTTTTAAACTTTGATCATTGTGTACTTTTTAAAAGCATTATCTTGATATTTGCCATTACGTTTTGTAACTGTTACAACTTTTCAGACAATTCTGAGCTATATGATGGTTTCTAATTTAAAAAAATTTTTTTTATTGGCCTTCATTTCACATTTTTTTATCCATCGTTTGTTGGGTATGCCAACAAAATAATCTTATTACTTTAAGGTATTATCTTCCTGTTGAATTCACATTAGAAGAACACACTGGCTAGATATGGAAGTTTTGAGTCAAAATAATTTTTTGTCCACACTCTACGGATTTCCTGGCATGGGGTTTTATTTTGGGGTCGGGGGGAGGGTTTGGTGCTGTATTACTATGGTGAAGAAATTGAGGCCAACTTCAATGTTCTCAGTTTGGTAGAAAACTGTTTTTATTGTACTTCTGTTTTGTTGCCTCATGTTTGGAGCTTTATTTTTTCCTTACTCCTGAAAATCAGTAGCATTATCAAAAAGATAATCAAGTCATTGATTTTTTTTTTTTTGTAAAAATCTATGGAACATTTTGTTAAAATATATATTTGCATGGAAACATATGTAAAAGAAATTAAAACAAGAACCACTATGACTGAAATAAATAGGGCATGAATTGAGCCCTACCTCCTTAACCCCTTATGTTCCGGAGAGGAGGCCTGTCCAGTATCCGTAGTCTTGATGGATTCTCTGAGCAAGTCCGTGGATTGTTTGTTGTGCTAGAAGAAAAGAAAAATAACAAGGTCAATTGTATTGAGGTTTTAATCTGTTTGCGTGTGAATGTGGAGGTTTGGGGAAGTTGGGAGGGATGTTTTGAAGAGCTTTGTCTCCATGCTGATTCTGCCCACATTGGATAGGGTTGAAAGAAACAGTGGGCCACAGCACTGTTCCTTGATGGACATGGGTGGTCTTCACCTGTGAAACAGCAGGGCTTGAGTCTACTTACTGATGCCTCTCTAAGGCCAGGAGCTAACTTCCTGGTCTAGATGGCACATGAGACACCATTTCAGACCAGTATGATATGGTTCAGACCAGATTCCGTTACCTCCCTGACCCACTCAGCCCAGTTCCCTCCAGTTACACAGAATAATGAGGCTCCCCATACTTTCTCTAGTTCACATTCCTATAGAGCAGTAAATCTATTTTCCTCTCCGTAGAAAAATTTCTTTGTGGTTCAGGCAATCAATGAGGGGTTGTCAAGAAATTCTTAAATTTTTCATTAGAATTTCCCTCTCTAAAAAGCATATACCATGATGGCAAATTTTAATATAGCACACATATTTAACATAGAAAATTAAAATCTCCAGCAGTGGTACCTCCTGAAGCTGATGACGATTTATCATGATTAACAGGTAGGGGCCCCAGTCCTGTAGAGTAAATGCGGCAACTAATTGTCCAAAGAAGATTTTTTACACTGCTTTTCAACTTGCTTTTTTCCTCAACTTAGAGATTCTTGGTAAGGTATTAGAAGGGTGAAAATAGGAGAAAGATTTCTCCTCAGTAGTAGTTTACCCAGAAAAAATAAAGTGACTGTGCTTATTTCTCAATGACATGTTGGAGAAATAAATGAAAAAAAGAGATTTCTCATTTTTTTCCATAGATAATTAGTGCCAATTTACCAGTCTAGTAGGTTACCTTGTGTGTACATTTTGTGAACAACAAAGGTCAGAAGAGTCCACAATTCCACTGGTCTGGTTAGTTAATGACACCATTTTTTTCCTGAATTTGTAGTTATTTGACTCCACGCCAACCTTTTTAAATGTAATATCTCCTTTATTTACTATAACATTGTTAAAGTAATTTTGAAGAAGGGAAAACTGAAGCACTCTTCAAAGAAAAGCCATATTATTATTATTTTTAAAGATTTTATTTATTTGACAGAGAGAGATCACAAGTAGATGGAGAGGCAGGCAGAGAGAGAGAGAGAGAGAGAGAGAGAGAGAGAAAAGCAGGCTCCCTGCTGAGCAGAGAGCCCGATGTAGGACTCGATCCCAGGACCCTGAGATCATGACCTGAGCTGAAGGCAGCGGCTTAACCCACTGAGCCATCCGGGTGCCCGAAAAGCCATATTATTAATAAGAGATGGGGTCCAACTTCAAAAAAAGTCTAATTCCGATCTTTATATTTTCAATCACTATAGTAAATGAAATTCTTGATTATTTTACTTTTGAGTTAATTTTAACTCAACGTTATTTGGGGGACAGAATTGTCCACTGGAGTTAGTAAGATAATGTGTTCTACATGAGAATCTTTATTTTCTTACTCTTTTTATCCCCCTTCTTTGATTTCTTGTTTCTGTTGTTGAAATCCCATTCATAGTTAAAGTCTTCCTCTGTATATGCTGGAAGATTCATAAAAATGGACACAAAGTGAATCGAAACATACTTTTTAAAAATAACATTGTAACACAGTATACATAGGTTTAGGGTTTTGTTTTGTTTTTTTGTTAGTATGTTGCAAAAGTTTTGAATTCTATAAGTGTTTTTTTCTTTGCAGTTTAAACGGTGCACACATACGCAGAAGATGATCTTAATTGTCTCAGGGAATAAAAAATACTTTGATTTAGAAAATGAGATAAAACATTTAAATAGGTGTTTTTAGAAGTCTGAGATATACTTGGGAACGTGTCTTAATTAAAAAAAGAAAAGTCTCTGTCTTGGATTATTTATTTAGTCTCATTTATCTTAATATTGGCTTCTCCCCCTTTGCTGAAATCTCATCAGTGAGACTCTGACCTTGCCTGGCCTCTACTCTTTTAAAATTCATATTCCATGTTATGGACCGTGGGAGTAAATGACACAGGAGTAAAATCAGAAATGTCAACAAGATCTTGAAATTTAATAATTACTGCTATTCTTCATGCAGTTCATCGGAATATATCAGATTTACAGGATTGCTCTAGGTTTCTGAATTTAATAAATGTGAAAGCTTACTTTAATTGAAGGCTTAACTGAAGGAAACAGCCTCTTCTTTCACTAAGACAGTTATGTGACTGACTTTATTCTCATAAGGAATCTCATGTTCTAATTTCTTAGAGGCAATTACTTTTTAAAGTCCCAAGAATTGCATGTGATTATCTTTGCTCATTGATATATTTACAGTTTTAGAGTAGTACATTTAATTAGAACCATATCTGAAAAGTGTTCATTTTTTAAAATTTCGCTGGTTGGTACTTTTATTTTCAAAGGCTTTCAAGCCATAATTAGTTTTCAGATCCAATTTATCTGTTGGACTGTAAAAAAACAAACATAGAAAGTAGTAAAAGAAGGTTTGAATATTCAGACCATTTGGTTTCAGTTACAGAACTTTATTTTTTAAATCTCTTTAGATCGAAGAATAGGAAATGTCTTCATAGAATGCTCTATAGTCCTCTATCAATAGAAATTTTTATTTATAGAATAATTATAGTTCCAAGAGAATCTTTGGTAATAAGGGGAAATAATAATTCCAAATTGTATAACATTTTCAGGTACTCAATACTTTTGTCCTTACACATTGTAATGTAAGAAAGACAATTATTTCCATTTAGAAATGAAAAAAATGAACTTTTATCAGAAGGGAGTGCTCATTTTGATAAAGGGAGACAATTATCAGGAGTTGTCTTGTCTTTTTTTTTATTAATTAAATTATATTGTCTTTTATCAGAAGGGAGTACTCATTTTGATAAAGGGAGACAATTATCAAGAGTTGTCTTTTTTTAATTAAATTGTATTGTCTTTTAAAGTCTCCTTTGCTTTACTAACAATACTTACAAATTGAACTTACAAATAAAATCAATAATTTTAATTAATAAACTGATTACTAATTTTAATCATTAATATTAATTTTATTAATTAAAATTACTAATATTGCCATCGCAATTTATCTTGATGTTGATTTATTTTGTCTTTATAGCTACAATATCTCAAATGATATCAGTAAAAAGAATAGAGTAAAAAGCTACCTTGCCTTTGCGGACAATTGTATAGCTAGCTTTTTGATCTTTATAAATTTTAACAACAAATCTGTTGCAAGAGATGGACATCGTTTAATTGTAGAGTGCTAATTAATAGTTTATGTTTGTTTTGAACAACTCATTATTCCAACAAGTAACAATGTGGGTAATAATCTTTTTTATAGTTTTAGAAAGTTAATATTTTAAATGATTGGCATGCTCCAAATAAGGCTATCTGACTTGACAGTTTCAACAGTTGTAAAGATAGATGAAAACTATCTTTAAAAAAAAAAAAAAAAAATATATATATATATATATATATATATATATATATATAAAAATTTGGTGCTCTTGGGCAAAAGGCTGGATTTACATCTGTCATTTTTTTTTTTTCAACAAATTAGAGTGCATGTGAGAAGATTTCACTAGATTGGTGTTACTTTATAGTATTGCTTCACCAAATATTTGGTAAGAAGAAACTTTATATCCTATTGGTAAAATACTCATTTTCAGTGTATAGTCTTAGTTTTTAAATTGTAATTAACTTAGAAATAAAGTTTGTCCCATATGTCTTTTCTTTAATGAACTGAAATTAAAGCGTAAAATTGTGAGTTCTTGGATAATAAATGATTTGAAGGAAATGCAGCCATGAGAAACAGGATTATTTGGTGTAACTTAGAATGATTAATATGAATAAGGCAGATTACTTGGGATGTAACTGGTTTGGTTATACATCCAAGTAGTTTTTTAAAAGTAGTAGTTTTTTAAAAGTTAACAAAAAAGAGTTATCATTTGTAGAGCTAAAATGTTTTCAGAGGCTTTGTCATATATAGCCTAATGGATAATTGCTTAGACTTTGATTTTTACTGATATTGTTAGAGTTCAGTCTACTTTAACAAAATACCATAGACTGAGTGGCTTAAATAAGCAGATACTCTTTCTTATGGTTCTGGAAGGTGTGAAGTCCAAGATGAAGGTGCTCGTGGATTTGGTTTCTATTGAGGGTTCTCTATCCGGTTTGCAGATGGCCACCATCTTGCTGTGTGCTCAAATGACCTCTTCATACACATGGAGAGAGTGAGCACGTGAGCTCTGATCTCTCTTCCTCTTCTTGGGAAGACCCTAATCTTGCTTTGGAGGTTCTATCTTTATAAACTCCTCTATCTCTGATGACTTCTCAAAGGCCCCACTTGTAATACTGTCATGTGGGGATTAGAGTGTCCACCTAGGAATTTTGGGAGGACACAAACGTAGGAGCTGTGTGGAAGTAATGAAGGTAAAATGAGCTGATAAGGTTGGGCACCGAATCTTGCAGGATTGGTAGCCTTCTAAAAGAGGTTTTTATATGTACTCACACAGAGGAAAGGTCATGTGAGGGCATAAGAAGGCAGCTGTCTACGAGCCTGGAAAGAATGCTCTCATAGGAATTCAAAAAGGCAGGCACCTTGATCTTTGATTTCTCAGCCCTAGAACTGTGAGAAAATAAATTTCTCATTTAAGCCACCCAGTCAATGATATTTTGTTAGGGTAGTCGGGGCTGACTAAAACCCAAATTTATTTCCTGAGAAAAAAATGCTGTAGTCTTAAACTTGTGTTTTAAAAGAATAAAAACAAGCTATGAAAAAGTTCAGTTGGGTATTTCATACTTTGTACTAAAATATAATAGTTGAGAAATACTCATCTGTTATATTTGGATTTACACCCCACCCCCTTTTTGCATTTTGATTCAGAATCATGATTTCTGTACTTCCCCTTGAAGCACTTGTGCCCTGGAAACCAATTAATGTTCACCAAACTCAACAAATGAGTAGACTTGACTGAAATGACAGTAAACTTGCAATTCTAACCCTCTATAGTAATGATCAGACTGATCATTTTCCTGGAGAATTACCTAAGTTACTTAGGGATATGTAGGCTTTGCAGATGTAGAGATTGAAATTTATAGTTACTGAAGTGTGTTTTGTTTCATTTTTGTTTTGTCACATTTAAAAGTGGGCAGAAGATTATTCCAACAACCCGATTATCTAGTCATTCGATTGATCATGGTGCCCAGTGTCAGGGATGGTGCTAACAAATTGTTTACTGTTTTGTGCAGAAATTATTGTTCTATGCACACTACAAATTGATTACATTTTGGAACACTCTGTACCTGGTTGAATTTGTGAAGTCCCTTGATTGAAACTTGAGGGATATTTTAACCCATTATGATATTTAGAATTACAAAAATCTGTAGCTCGCTTTAAAAAGTTGTAAATTAGCTCTTGAGAGAGCTACTGTTGAAGGTTCACTCAGCTCTTTTATGTAAACATATGTAATGGTGGTTGCTTCTGTCTTTTGTATCACCTGCCATGTTACTGACGACAACTCACTATGTCTAGCGATTTTTATGGCATGTTCTAAACAAAATTTAAGTCATTTTACCCAGTGTTTTCCATTTTATATGTCACATTAACATCTCACAAGTATGTAATTCATTTATTACACTTAACCTCTTTACTCAGAAGATCTTCTACTAATGACAGGTGGGCACAATAATTTTGATAAAATCTATAACTAACTTTATGTTCTATAGGAATTACTTTCTTGTGTACACATGGTTTGTTGTGACAATGTAACTTTATTTTGTTAGCCTCCTAAACTTTTCTAGTCAGTGACCGTGGATAAAAGGGACTTTCCTTGGGACTTTATAATAATAAAGTGGCCTTGGTCACTTGAAGTCCTAAAAGCAGTTTAAAAAGTTTCAACTCAGAAATTAAAATGTGTATTCCCATGTAATAGTCAAAATTCCCAATTTGACTTGCTATTTATTAACTCTTCTCCCCTGTCCTAGATGAGAGCTAATGGAAGCCTACAGTGGAAAAGGGGCCAAGGGGGTGAGCATTTCCTAGCCATTCTCTGAATTTTACCCCCACCAGGTAGAAGCAAGGAGAGGAAGGGAAGGAAGAAGATCCTTGTTGCTGGGCTGGGTGGCTTTAGGCCAGAGCTGGGTAGAAGAACAATTACAGGTAATTTTAACTTCTTCTTTTGAGGAGCGATTTATGAATTATTGAGACATTTCTTGCTGGGTTCTTCTCTTCTCTAGTTCCTTTGACTCAACAGACACATCTTTATATGGTGAAAACTTAATGCTAGTTGACTCCACAGCCCTGGGTGGCATTTTAGAATGGCCTCCTCGGAACCACGGGAACTATAGGACAATGGTAACGTCTACGTGCTTCATGCCCATCTTACCAGATGCTACTAAGTCAGCCAAAATTGGGGCATAAAATGCGGCATAGTTCATAACGTTTTACTGTATGTCTTTTATACTAGATTTCATTACAGAATTTTTCTCTTCATGTTACATATTTGGCCAAATGGAAATTCTCCTGTTAGGAGCTTCATGAAAAATGTTCTCTAAGTCAAGAGTACTTAGAAAGGTGTTTAGAAATTTTTGTCAACATACATGGTTAATTTTGGTACTGAACTAAATGTAAACCTCATCTAATCAGGCTAACATCCATATTTAGATCATATAAATCTCAGCTTTTGGTCTAGTGTGCATATAACTCACTAAGGAATATCCTAGATCTTCACTTCTTTTCAGAGTTGATATTTCTGTTTTCTTCTGAAGGAAGAGATCAAATATTATACAGCATGTTTATTAAATGTCATTAATTCCTTTTATTTTTCATATCTTACTGGGAACTGTGTTAAAAAGAAAATACTCTGTGAATTTTTTTAGTTTATTTTTGAACAAGAATAGGAATTTGTAAAAGATCCAGTAACTGCTACACTTTTGCTTACAGTTGAGTGGGAACAACAAATAAAAATTAACTGTTTTTTTTTTTTGTTTCTCTAAAGAAATTTGAGAGGGAACATAGAGGCACAGTATAAAAGGATGTGTGTACAATGCAATTCCTTTGTAAATTCGATAGCTGGAAATCAGAAGTGTACTTGGCTAGCTTTCTATGATGCATATAACAAGTGACAGGCCATTCAAAGGTTGAAGAAGAGAGATAATGAAATCTTAAATTAGAATAGCTTTCCAAACAGACTGACAGTACTGTTCACAGCAAATTAAAAAGGGATTGACAATTGGAGAGAAAATGGAGGCCTGGAATTTGAGATGAGAATTTTTAATCATCTGGCATTTTGCTTCATGTATAAAATCTTAGCAGATTTCTCCCTAGAGATAAAAAGACATTTAAAAGATCTTTATAAGTCCTATTTAAAAAGAAAGATTTTGAATGGACTAAAGATTCCAACACTATTTTATCTCAAGATAGATCATATTTTAAAAGTTCAGGGACTGTGAGCTACGCAAGTATTGAAATTGGATTTAGTTGGTACTTACTGTCAGTAGAGCAAACGAAGTTCTATTTTAACTTAATGAATAATATGTAACTCTTTAAAAAAATAGTGCTTAAGGTATATAGCATTGGAAAGATAGAGTGATATAGGCCTTGCTGGTTATTTCATTCCTGTGTAAAAGTTGTTTTTCTTTCTTGTCAATGATTGTAAGTGGAAGTTGGGAGAAGTTCTTTATTAGCTCCCATGGACACTGGGGCCCTTTCTTGTCTCCTCTTCCCTGGGTCTGCAACATGCTAGAAGAAATGTTCCATGACTACCCTTCCAAGTCTGTGAAGACCCATTGTTGTTTCTGTACTTTCTTGGTGATCATTGCCAGTGATGTGGAAATGATCAGCAATTATCAGGCCACTTAGGATAGAGAAAATAAGACTCCGGGAGAATTACACAAATAGTGGAAGGCTTTATTTTTTAAAGAAAGTAATCTTGTATTCAGTGGTATCTGTATTTTTTTTTTTTTTTTTTTCATTTTGTTTTAAAGATTTGAGAGAGTGAGAGAGTGCATGTTTGGGAGGAGGGGCAGAGACAGAGGGAGAGAGAAGCAATAAGTAGACTCCCTGCTCAGCATGGAGCATGGGCTTCATCTCATGACACTGGGGTCATGACCTGAGCCAAATTAAGAGTCAGCCGTCAAACCAACTGAGCCACCCAGGTGCCCCTAAATGGTATTTTTTAATACTTAAAATGACTTCTCTATTTAATTTTTCATCTCTTGTAATTGGAGGGCATCTTTAACCCATAGAAGAAGATCCTTATTCCAGAATAATCTAATTTTTGGACCTTCTTTGCTTATTAGCTGCACCCCAAGCTAAGAAACAACTGACAAGAAAAAGTGGTGTTTCAATAATTTTTCAGCACACACATGCCACTTTTTTCCATTTCTAATGGAAAGATTAATGGAAAAAATCTTTTCTCCTCTGTATTTTTGTCATTTGTTGTTTGAAGTTTTTGTATCAAATTTAAAAACCATTTTTCATAAAATGGTTTTCTTGGGGATCTGACTTGGTTGAGCATCTGCCTTCGGCTCAGGTCAGGATCTCCAAGTCTTGGGATAGAACCTGTATCAGGCTTCCTGCTCAGTGGAGGGCCTGCTTCTCCTTCTGCCTCTCCCTTCCCGCTGCTGGTGTGTGCGCACACTCCCTTTCTGTCTCAAAGAAGTAAAATCTTTAAAAAAACAAATGCTTACTTTCTAAATGTGAACTTTCAAACAATTATTTTGCATATGTGTTATTTCTGGTATTTTGATCTAAAAATTCCTTTTTTATAATTAGCTTCAAAAACAGTTTCCTAGTCTAGGGAATAAAGAATAAAATAATTACCATATTAAAAAGCAGTCAAAGTTTTCATCACATTTAATTCAAAAGGATTGATAGCTGGTTTGAAACATAAAATAATTCCTGAAAGGGCCAAAATGTTTGTCATCAATTTAAAATATAATTCACGATATGGAACTACAATATGTTTGAGACTTAGAAACTTCTCTCAAGTATATAATTGATAGAACTGAGTGATAGCCATCTATAATTTTAAAAGACCATGCAAACATTAGGTATGTAATCATCCTAATGTAGAAAGCTATTTATTTTAGTTGTAGTGAAGTCACAGATCATACTTACTTATTTGTATTTCACTTCTATTATGGTTTGTTATTTAAACCAAGTCCTGTTAAAATCTTGAGTCTAAATTTATTAACCCTATTGTCTGATATTTTTTATTATCAGAAGGATGTGTAGGTTGTTTTTGAAAAATTTTGATAAATTTCTGAAGTAGAAAAATTGAGAAGTACTACAATGGTAAAGTTTGAAGTACAATGGATAGCCTTTAATAGAAATAGAGAATGGTACCAAAAATTAAAAAAAAAAATTAAGGGGTAGGGAAATTTTAAAATAATTAAAGGAAAATGGTAGTCCAGTGAATATTTAAATTAACAATGATTTAGCAAAAATAAAGTTGGCATTTGTGAGAATATTTTGATATACACCTCTGGTGCTTACCTCAGAGGTCTGTTAAGAGGATTAAAAAAAAAACACTCAAAATAAGCAGACCATTGTTAGATGAGTGTTAAAACAAAATACATCCTATATTAGCAGCCCTCATTTTCCTAAGAAAACTTAGCAATAGGGGTGACTGGGTAACTCAGTTGGTTAAGCATTTGACTCTTGATTTTGGCTCTGGTCCTGATCTCACGGTCATGGGATAGAGCCCCTGATAGGGCTTCACACCCAGCAGGGAGTCTGCTTGAGATTCTCTCCCTCTCCCTCCCTGTCTGCCTTTCCCCATTCATGTACACACTCTCTCTCTCTCCCTCAAATAAACAAATAAATCTTAATTTATACCTACATTTTCTTTTTCTTTTTTTTTAAATTTTAATCTTAGTCTAATGAATAATGTCCTCTGGAAGTTCTTAACGTGTAATTGAGCACCTACATATCCTCTTTTTCATTCATTCGAGATAAAAGAAACCAATGTTTAATAAATATTCAATAAAACATAGTGAATTATAGAATTAAATTCCAGTGTCTGTGAACTAGGAATTATTTGATATTGATTAGTTTATATTTATAGCTCTTTGGTCAAGGTTATTACCATATCCTTTGTAGTTTGTGAACATAAACTTCAGCAAATTTTGAGATTTTAGTATTTTAATGAATAGACAGAGTCCAAAACTCTGAATTTGAAAGTATATTTACTTTGAAGAACATAAAGTTTTAATTTGCAGTCTTTTGTGTAATAAGTGGTATATTTTCAGAGTTGATCAGATTTTAATCTTTATTTGTTTTTAAAGATTTTATTTATTTATTTGACAGAGAGAGACACTGAGAGAGGGAACACAAGCAGGGGGAGTGGGAGAGGGAAAAGCAGGCTCCCTGCTGAGAAGGGAGCCCCATGATGTGGGGCTCAGTCCCAGGACTCTGAGACCATGACCCAAATTGAAGGCAGATGCTTAATGACTGAGCCACCCAAGTGCCCTGAGATTTTGATCTTTAAAGTTCAGTTAAGTTTACTAAGCATAACTGATAAACAAAATATTTTGCTACCATAAAGCCAATTCTTTTTTTTTTAATATTTTATTTATTTATTTGACATAGAGAGAGAAGCAAGAGCAAGCACAGGCAGACAGAGTGGCAGGTAGAGGCAGAGGGAGAAGCAGGCTCCCTGCCAAGCAAGGATCCCGATGTGGGACTCGATCCCAGGACGCTGGGATCATGACCTGCGCCGAAGGCAGCCGCTTAACCAACTGAGCCACCCAGGCGTCCCCATAAAGCCAATTCTTAAGAATGAGTAGCATTAGCAATACCTATCTGGGTATTTTAATATTTTACTTTTAGGGCATTACATACATTGTTTCTCATTTTCTCTAAAAGGATATGTTAAGATTGATAATGATGTCTGTTTTAATGTGTTCTAAGAAAATGTGAATAAATGTATACTAGTTTACAAGGATCTAATTGTATAACTGCTATTGATTTATACAGAGAATATGAGAAAATCAAAATATAAGAATGAGAATAAGGCTGTTAAATAACTGACTTATGGGCATTTTGTATATGACAGTATTACAGCAAACTACATAGAGTATAAGCTATGTAGTAAGCATTAGGAATTAGGTAGAAAGATGAGTTATTTGGACTGTGTGTCATATAATAGCATAATCACAATAATATTTTTTTTCTACCTTTTGAGAATTTCAGTATGTGGCCAACTTTTTCTGCTGTCTTTATCAGAGCAGTCTTCTCCATGGAACCATGTTCCACAGATGATTCCAAAGGCAGTTCTGACAGCCTTTTATTAGGTTGTTCCTTTCGTGTTCTTCTATCTAAATCATAATTAAAAGAGAAGCCATTGTTGTCTAGTTTATACGTTATGTTTTTAATGAAATTAAAAAGAATCATTCCATGGATGCGCTTTGAGTGTTTTGTGCTATGGGCCGAAGGTTGGTAGGGACGGCGGTGTCATCTGTATCTGAGTCTCTTTCTTTAGACAGATTGGAGGATCACACCTTGTCCTGCCTGCAACCAGTTCTTGACTGGTGCTGCCCAGTGGTTATGGTGGTAGTGCTGTGTGTGGCTTTTCGGCTGGTAAATTTAAATGTCTGGGTTAGATTTTCTGGAACTCTCTTCCCTCCCCATGACCATATGGGTGGAAATGGATGAAACCTGAATCAGTCTAAGTCCCTGTGTGGAGTGAGTACATACTGCAAAGACTCTTCCGTACCTCGATCCCACTAACAATAAGCTCTGGGTTTGTAGGATGAGTGAGGAAAAGCACACAAACTACTTTCATGTTTTACCCACTAAAATCTTATACATAGTATATGCATGTAAATATTCATATATAGTTACATACTCACTTGGCAACAATACTCTGATGCTTCTACCTCCTTAATTTTTAAAACAGTACTCTTTCATCTTACTTTTGTGCCATCATTCTGTTTATAAAATGACTAACTACCTGACTTCCCCTGCTTTCAGGATTTTTTTCCCCTAAATATTTGAAAATCAGAATTTTAATCTCAAAGTTTATCTCCAAAATAAGTTTTAAAGCTTGATATTTACCAAATATTAAATCCATTATCAGACATATTTATCTGTAACTATAAATGTCACTGGTATTTTTATTTTCAATCTTTTATTCTGTTTTTCTTTAATGCACATTTTTAAAATATGACTGTTTAGGGAAAACAAAAACTCAAAGCTTTCTCTATTAGGACATTGAATGATCGATTAATTTCAGACTGACAGTTTTAAATCCATGTTTTGGTTCATTTCCAAGTCAACAGTCAAATTGAAGTATTATAAAAATACATAAATCCTACATGTTGAAATGATAGGCTCTAATTTATCAGTTTGTTTTAAAAAAAAAAACACCTCTGAATTATTACAATATGTGATGTTAACGACCCTTCCCACTGACATGATTAGACCGTTGATGATTTATGACAATATAATTGAACTAACATGTACACTGTAATCACTAGGCTAGAAGATCTTTTCAAAATAAGAGATTTAAAAAAAAAAAAACAAAATAAGAGATTTAAGTTTAACCTGAATTAGTTGGCTATAAAGAATTTATATATATATAAAGAATATAGATTTTTTACAAATTTAATACTGAAATATTTCTGTCGAGTCTTATGATGAATCAGGAAGTGTGAATGAAAACTGAAAAAAAATAAAGGTTTTCAGTGGGACAAATTGGGATTGTATATGCCTTCATGATTTTCAATGTAATGAACTAATGTTATTTAAAAGTTTCATTTTGGCACTTTTAGGTTTTCATTTGTTTCATGAGTTCTGTGTCTAATTTGGCATTTTATTGGTGTTCATTTGTTGAATTTATGGGGAAATAATGAAGACCTCTTGTATGGCCCATCATCTTCTGTCCACATCCCCAAGATTTTGGCTGTGCTGAGTTTAGACCTTCTCTAGCAGTAAAGATACAGAAGGACGATTTGATACAGTGAAAGATGAAAATTCTGTTATGACCAAGACATTCTTTTTTTTTTTTTTTTTTAAAGATTATTTATTTATTTATTTGATAGACAGAAATCACAAGTAGGCAGAGAGGCAGGCAGAGAAAGAGGAGGAAGCAGGCTCCCCGCGGAGCAGAGAGCCCGATGCAGGGCTCGATCCCAGGACCCTGGGATCATGACCTGAGCCGAACGCAGAGGCTTTAACCCTCTG